>NC_067137.1:31429841-31689700 GCF_903995435.1 Acomys russatus
GCTGGAGCAGACTGCCTGAGGGGCTGCCTTCTAGGTGCAGTTTTACCGAGACTCATCCAGAAACAAAGGGAAATATTTTTTCACTTCGAAAGCATTCTCCAGATACAAACCCCAAGTATCTCTGGAAAAGTGTAAGAGGATATGTTTTTTAAAATGTATTTGATTTAACCCATCAAATTCAAGAGCCCTCACACCAGTATAATTTCAACACTGAATCACCATGAAAGTCACCAAGATTCTTTTTTTTTGAGAGGAATGTCTCTGAAATCACAGAACTGCTCAGCTCCTCCTAGCCACCTTACAAATGCTCAATAGCCTTATGAGGCTTAACAGCTAGTGGCCGCTGTTTGAGCTTTAAACCAGCTCTAACAATTCCAAGGAACGTGTCCCAGAAACAGGCTATGCTAACACACCGTGAACTCCAGGAATATGCACCTGTCACAGCACAGGCATTTGGGGTTTTCATGTGAATTAGGAAAATTGCGAGCAGCCGGAACACTTTGCCCTCTATGTCTGAAGTCCACAGAGTGCCTAGGTCAGCCGGAGGCAGGTAGCCAGGGCCTTCTGCTTCCTACATGCTGTGCGAGAGAAACCGGTTAGCTCAAGGGCATGGCCTGCAGCTCAACCTCATGCCCTCTCTGTACCTGTGCTGGTCACTCACTTTCCCTCATAGAAAGCATGTGAAGCCTTTGCACCAGAGGAATGCCTACCATTTCCCTAAAATTTTGTTTCCTGTTCCCTTAGTCCCAGGTACTGTGTATCAGGGAGACTGCAGCAATTACCCCGACTTTATGTAACTTGCCTGAAGTGTTTGTTACTCCAGCAAATCCCAATTCCTGCCCCACGTTCCCCCGCCCCACCCCAGATACATCAACACTTTCTCTTGCTCTAAGACACAGCAGGGCTGGCTGTCTTAGAGCAATGGGTGTGCTGTATGGGTCATGTCAGACCCCGGGTGCATTTTTGAAGTGTGACTTAGAACAGAGCTGTGTGTTTCTGAGCCCCAGTTTTGGGGTGTGTGATGATGTGTATTTCCAAGGGTTGTTGGGAGAGTTAATGTAATAGCTTATGTAAAGCATTTGTAAGATGCCAAGCACAAAGAAGACACTAAGGAAGGCGACCCACCCCCAGTCCTCCTGCTGTTGGCATGTGGATACTGGCTGTAGAGCCTCCCTCCTAATTCGTAATGTCTCTGGAGACCAGATGCGTTCAGCCTAGAGAGGGACACACTTGACTCCATGTTGATTGACACACGTCATTCAAAATCCTTTTGTCTGTTTTAACTTAGTTCCTACAAGGTAGCGCTTGTAGGAAACAGCAGAGAGGCAAATTTACCTCCTAAGGTCATACAGTAAATGACAGAGCTGAGGTGCAAGTGCCAGGCCCGCTGCAGAGGCCCAGATGAAGGGACTTCTGACCTCAAGCTCTGAGATTGTGCACCAAACCCAGTGACCCAAACCCAGATCACATCAAACAGAATCCCATTAGAGATATTTACTGTTTTTTAAATTATTATTTATTTTTTTTTATTTTGCCTGTTACCTGTCATCAGTCCTGCTATTGGCTGCCCTACTGCCCAGGGCTTTCTTCAGGATTCTATTTTCTGGTGCGCCATAACCAGCAGACCTCTGATGTTTCTAGTACAGCACCGGAGCTCAGCCTCTACCATTTTTAAGTGTTTCTTTTGAGAACATACATCTCTACCATGTTGGGGCCATGCCCTGTGACGGTGGCAACCGGAGTGGCATTTAGATTCTTGCTTTGCCCAAAAGCTTTTTGCTAAACAGCGGGCCTCTCTGAGGGGTGTGGAAGGATCCCCTCACGGTGACAATAGCAGATCCTTGTGTGTGCAGAGGCGTGTGTGTGTGTGTGTGTGTGTGTGTGTGTGTCTGTCTGTCTCTCTGCCTCTCTCTCTCTGTCTCTGTCTGTCTCTCTGTGTCTCTTTCTCTGTCTCTCTGTGTGTGTCTCTGTCTCTCTGTGTCTCTGTCTCTGCCTGTCTCTTTCTCTCCCTCTCTCTGTCTCTTTGTCTCTCTCTCTGTGTCTCTGTGTCTGTGTCTGTCTGTCTCTGTCTGTCTGTCTCTGTCTCTGTCTCTGTCTCTGTCTCTCTCTCTCTTTGTCTGTGTCTCTCTCTGTCTCTGTCTCTCTGTCTCTGTCTCTGTGTCTCTGTCTCTGTCTCTGTCTCTGTCTCTGTCTCTGTCTCTCTCTCTCTCTCTCTCTCTCTCTCTCTCTCTCTCTCTCTCTCTCTCTCTCTCTCTCTGTGTGTGTGTGTGTGTGTGTGTGTGTGTGTGAGTCCGAGCTTCCTCCCACTCAGAGCCAGCTGTCAGCCGGAGCCTACCACTAGGGGGCAGCACCAAATAGAAACAGTAAGGAGTTCTTGAAGCTGGACTCTTGGGGAATGTCGGCAGGAGGCTACGCAGGTTGGAGGTGTTCTATGAGAAAAAGTGAGTGAATAGCAGTGGGCATGAGATTGAGCTTTAGGCCATGCCCTCAGAAAGAGCTAGAGTGTATGCAAATTTAAACTATCTCCTGTAAACTGTTTGATGCCCTCATCACCTATACCATAGAAGGAAAGCCAATCTGCTCATCCACAAGACCTTCTCAGCTTGGGCCTTAGGCACCTTCCCAGATTGATCGTGTACCTAGTGCCAGGCACTCCATCCTACATTGATTACAAGGAGCCCTTCTGGGTTCTGCCTACACTGCTCTGCCAGGCATCTCACCACCTCACTCCTTGTTGGCTCTCACTGGTCCTTTGCATCCCTTTGTTCCTCAAAGAGAACACCTCTTTCCCATCTTTTTCCTTTCGGTCCCACCCTGCGCTGTACCAGTAACGTCCCCTCTGAGTGATGACAGCATCCTGCATCCACCATGGCAATGTACCTCCCTTGCAGCTCTACTAAAAGGCCCTTCAGAGAACACTCGGCTTGACTTATCGTGTGTCCTCAGTGCTTTAGAGCACAGAGTCCTGAATTGACATGTCCTGACTGGTTCAATAGCTGAAGGTGGCCTTTATTTCCACCTTTATTTTCACAGACAGTTCTTTTCTTAGTTTCACTATTAAATTAAACCAAGAGGTGTTTTTCAGGCCAATTTCAGCATTCTCTTCTTTTTAGTTCTTTTTGAAGGACGGCTCATTTGCAGTGTTGCTGAAGGACATGCATGGCATATGCTTTTAAAACCACTTAGGTTCCTGAAATGCAGCCAGTATTTTCTCCTGACTATAAAGATACAACACGTTTATGAAAACAAAACTCGAAACACAGCACCTGAGGAATAATTATCCAAAATCCTACCACTGACAGAGAGCCGTCGTTCACAGTGAATATTTTCTAGATGCATGCCATTGATTTGACAAGTATGTACTGAACACTAATAAGGTTGCAGGCCTCAGGGACTGAGCAGTGAATCATACCAAGGGGGGAAAAAGCAGTACACTCATTCTAATTGTCATTTGTGTGTGGATGTATGTGTGCCTCTACCAGTTCACAGTAGTCTTCCCACACACGTATTTACAGTTTATGGCTTTATGTTCTCATTTCCTGATATGCTGCTTAAGTCTTCATGTCACTGGTTTTACATATGTAATTTTCTCTAGTGGTTAATATTACCATGCATATATGTTATGTAATTTGATTAATGCAATTTATATTATTTATTTACTTATTCAGCCATTTATTTATTTATTTATTTGCAGTGTAGAACCCAGGGACTCATGCGTAGTTGGCAAGTCTACTATGCTACACTTTAACTCTCAAGTAATGGTTGCAAACACTGTCACTAAACCTCGGTAAAACAGTTCCATTTATAAAATTGATCTAGTTATCTTCTAAGCACAGATTATTGGCAAAGAAATGAACACGCTTAACTTTTGACCCATATTATCAGAGGACCATCTGACAGCTAATCAAGATGCTCATTCATCTTACACACCATGGAGCGTTAGCGCTCTCCCTAATCTTGCTTTTGGACAAAAACCATGCTATTCAGGATGCAAGCACTGTTGTAGTTCTGACTTCTAGTGAGCTCAAATATCTTTCGTATGTCCCTTGGAAAACCCATACGCAACTTTCTTTGCTTTTCTGTATGTCCAACTTGTTGCCTCTGGAATACATGTCGCCCAGGATATTTATGCGCACAGAAGTCCAACAAATACATTTGTTGATGATGCCCATATCACAGTGTCAAATAATTGGACCTCTGTGCAAATGCCAATGCCTCAGTGTTTTCCTAAGTGACTCATGGTTTTGGTATTATCTTTGTTGTTGTTTATAAATTATTTTTTGAACTTATGTATATGCCTGTATGTCTGTGTCTGGGAATACGTATGTGATCCTTGCAGGCCAGATGGTGTGGGATCCCCTGGAGCTGGAGTTGCAGGTGCCTGTGAGCTGCCCAGTGTAGATGCTGGGAACTGGGTCTCAGGTCCTCTGCAAGAGCAGTGTGTGCTCTTAGCTTCTGAATCAGCGTTTAGTTTTCTGAGACTCAGAATATTGTCCTATATTTTCTTCTAATGTGTACTCCCTTCTCTTTCCATTAGCTTTTGAAAAGTCACATTTGCTTATGCATTGACTGGTGAGATCACTGTTACACAGTTTCATAGAGTCAGTTTCCTCTGTCTTGAAGCATCACTTTATCCTATATGCTGAAACCTGTGACATCTCTCTTTGACAGTCGGCCTGCTCCTCTGCCAATACTATAGCAGTTTAATTTTCACAAATGTTAATTTTGTTACATGGAAGATACTTTTATCCCTCTCCTTTTTATCATTACTGAAAAATATCCTTTCAGAGGAAATTGAAATAGTTACACAAATGGCCAAATCAACCCAACTAAGCAAAAACTGTGAGCTGAGATTTTTTTGAGTTGCTTCATTCACTGAGAGGCAAGCTAAGAACAAGGGACATGGTTAGTCGATTTTGACTGCCCAATTGAGTAGGCTTTGGGGTATCCACAGCATTCTCCTTTCTCAGAGGTTGCAAACCTCAAGTTACACCAAAGAGACACCGAGTCTTCAGAGTAGCTTAAGAGGACATTCTAGGGTAGAAGGCCCTACAGTTGTGAGCCACTTCAGTTGAGCCATGCCCACTGCATGAAGAAGGTGCATATATAGAAAAGGGATTTAGAAATAGATATCTGTTTTTGGAGCAATTGCTATCATCTAAAATGTGTTAGGGCAGCTGAGAGAGCATTGCTCAGGCAGAGTAAACAGTTGCTGACTCAGTGTACCTTCTAGGACAATGGTTTTTGACTTTCTTAATTCTTCAACCTTGTAATACAGTTCCTCATGCTGTGTGGCCCCCCCACCCATAACATTTTTATTGTTACTTTATAACCATAAGTTTACTACTGTTATGAGTCATAACATAATTATCTGTGTTTTCCTATGGCCTTAGGTGACCCTTATGAAAGGATCACTCAACCCCCAACGGGGCCGTAGCCCAAAAGTTGAGAAACACTGTTTTAGGCTAAGTGCATCATGGAGGCATCTCATTGTATCTCGTTATCAACTCTGTGTGATAGAGAGCACCACCCTGTGTCATGGGGAGGGTGCTAAGAACTTGGTGACTCACTAAAGTCTTATCGCTAATGTTCCAGGATTGGATGCCAAGATCTTTCTACTTTTTTGGCTTTCATCAGAACCACTCTGGGCACTAAGAGCCTGAATTAGATCCCAGAAACCTCCATCTGAGTGTGACTGGAGATTAAGGACATAGATCTCACACCAAGGGCAAAGCCATCTCTCCAGCCTTAGGCTGGGCAGTCTGAAATGGGGCCAGATTGAAAGAGGCCCAGGGAAGATGTGGAGCCATGTGATTTGGGATGGTATTGATGTTCCGGAATTTTACCTGGCTCTAATCCCCACATTAAAGACTGACATTCTTTTTGTCTGGCCGAAACAAAGAGTTATGAAATCGAGACAAGGAAGGAGCTGAGGACTGTGGGCCCCACAGATCAAAGCAGGCAGTGCAAGATAGAGAATGAGGATGCCAGAAGGTTCATTGTTCATCTGAATGTGGACCTCAGGTGTCTGAGCTCTGCTGAGGTGCTGGAGGGTGGTTCATATTAGCCAAGGAGACTAAGTTCCCTGTTGCTGTCAGGATTCTGCCTCCTGGCACCCTGGACCTGTCTAAGTTTGTTCCTCTAAACACCAGGAAGGTGGATGAGCTAGCCGACCTCCTCACAGCTTGGAAGTAGGTGCCTCACAGAGGGGCAGGGGACTTTGAACTTTTCTACTGCCATTTTAAACGGAGGTAGATATATACCAACACCTTACACCCTACTTAAGAGCAAACACTTAGATTACCACAATACCCCTTCTTGCTGCGATAGAGCTACACACCCACAGTCAGCCTTATTTAATGTCACTCAGGGCCCAGAATTCCCTAAAACACAGATCTCACCAAAGCTACTCTTCACCTTTAATAACCAACTTCTCTGTCGTTTTGTACCTAGAGGAAGCAATAGATGGGAAGGAAGTCAGTGCTTTTCCAAAGCACTCTATGGCATTGATGGGCCTTCAACATAGGGTACCAATCCATAGACTTACTAATTATTTACTTTCATACAGTTCTCCACGCTCTTATGCCTTTCATACTAGGTCAACCTAGGATTTGTTGGATGGCCAGTATGTGTTAGACCCAGATGAATCCAGGGAGTATAAGATGTAACCCCTACCCTCAATAACTCACTGTTAAGCTCCTGTTCACACAGGCTGGACTCTCTCTCCAGCACTGGGGCTTGCTTAACTTTCTATTTGCCTTCCTTCTGTGGTGCTTATCCTGTCCTGTCTTATTCAATGGCTAAATGTCCATGTCTGCTATGCTACACTGGGATAAAATGATCAAGGAGAGCAAACTATACCTCAAAGCCCAGAGCATCACAGGAAGATGCATGCGTGATGGCAGATGAGAGCAAGCTCACGACTTGTCTTCATGTAAATGTATCATAAGTGTTGGAGGTGTTCCTGTCCAGCTTCCCCTCACTCCCAGCAGTGACGTGGAAGCCGCTGGCCCTGGTGAACACTTGGACTTTCAGAGCCTCAGTTTGTGCTCTGGCCCTAAAGATTTTGGGATGCAATGTTGAAATGAATATAGGGCTACCTGGATGACCCATGAGCAGAGGGCCTTGGATAAAATAGATTTCTATTGCTACTAAAAATCTACCCAGGCCTGACTGTATCTGGGGTCTCTGCAGTGGGCATGTTGAAAGCAGCAGGTCCTGGCCAAAGGTCAAAACATGTTGGAAGTGTGGCTGCCATTGAAATGCCATGATTCTTGACATGAATCACTCATGGATGAACACAGGGATCTTCTCAGGACTTCTTCTGATTCTCTTAGTGAGGGTTCGAGCGAGTGACAGGGAGAGACCTCCTTGGTCCTGAAGCTTTGTCCAACACTGAGAGCTAGGAAAGTGCTCAGCACTCGTATTTTTAGCTGCAAAGAACTATTGGTAATTGGGGTCAGCCATGTACTGATGGAGTCCATGGAAATGTGCTAGCTCATCTCGGATGCTCAGTTCTGTATCCAGCTGTCCTCTCCCTGGTCCACAGATAAAGCCTATTTGCTACTCTGTAGCAAACAATGTGTGGTGAGTGGGGATGGGTGAGTATCCCCCGTGGTGGGCCCAAGCATGGCTGCACAAGAATGGCAGGCCCCTACGCAACCGGAGAACTGGCTTTTTGCTCCTTAGTTGGAGGCTGCTTAGTGGCTGCTGGGGTTCTGAAGGGTGAAGAGACATAGAGACATGGGACAATGGAAGATGCTAAGGAGGAAGCTCCCCATTTCTGCCAACTGCTCATGGATTTAGGCCCAAGAGGACCAGTCTGTAAATTCTGCTTGTACTGTCTGGTCTGCAAGGTGACCTATGTCGTAGCAAATGGGGCTATATTAGTGAGGCCAGAGCTCCCAGAAAGCATCCAAGATTTGAGAGTCCCAGCATAAATCTGCCCCTCATTGGTGGAGGCCATGGGAGATGGGGCCAGACCACAGGAGCCCAGAGAACTGGAAGAACAGCCATGGAATAGACACCCTCAGGCTTGTTTCATTCAGTGACAAGCTCCTTGGGTTGCCCTTTTGTCTGCTCAGCCCCAGTGTGTAAAAGAGCTTGGTAGTAAAGGAAGGAGGTGGGAGCAAAGTGGATCAGTGATAGGTCCCACGCCCACTCCCTGCCTCCTGCTAGCAATCAAACTGCTGGGGAGAGAAGACACTCTGAATGGAGGTATAGATGGATCTCCTTGAATGAGTAAAACTATAACCAGTAACTAAGAGTAACTGTGAATGTGGGGAGTCTTGTCAAGCGGTTAAGACACGGGATGGAGAAGTTCACTATAATATGGTTGCCGTGAGAAGTTATAAAGAAGAAAACTCACCCCCCCTCACCCCCAGCAGGCATTTCACCTAGGCGATCTCATTTAACAACGATGCATTCGAGTATGGTTCACTCTATTGGTTTTCCATTGCTGCTACAATCTCAGATTTGACTTGAGCCAATACTTTTTTAATTCTCCCAATTCTGAAGGACAGAGAGTGACATGTTCTCTTGGGTGTCCTTCGTGGGGTGGGCGGCAACATCACATTCCTGGTGGCTCCAGAAGAATCTGTGCCAGTGCTTTCTCTTACTTCCTTGGCTTGTGGCTCTTCCCCTTCCATCTCAGAAGCCAGAAGTGGTGGGCACAGTCCCTTCCTTGACACTGACGTTTAAGCTAGAGCACAGTGAACATCTTTATAATATCTACTTTTGATTTCTGGGAATGTTGTTTCTCTCCATTTACTCGAGTCCTCTTTATGTCTTCAATAACGTTCTCTTCATATAACCCCACTCTTGTTTCTCAGAGCTTATAACTTGATATTTTCTTCCTGTTATAGGCTAGTGGTTCCTGATTATTTAGCGTATATAAGAGAAGCAAGGGTCTTTACAATTTCAGTGACTATATCTAGATGTGTAAAATGAATCATTGTTAATCTATTTCTTCCTGTTGATATGCTTAAATTTTTGAGGGGTATTTCAGATCACTCAGTAATGAAAAATATCCTTCTTAATTTCGGATACTAGTGTTTCTTTCCTATCATATTGCACCAGGAGAGTTTCCATGACAAAATTAAATGGAAGTAGTCAAAAGTCAGGAGTGTCCCTTTCTCAGACTGTGTTGGATAGATGTTTATGTCTAAGGAAAATAACAGCTGTGGAGATCTGTGGCAGGAAGCCTTTTTGAAATTACAGACTTTATTAATTTTTCTTTTTAAGATGACTTTTATATGAACCAATTCAAATAACTGTTTATTTTAATATATTGATACAATTATATTAGAAAGTGTAATTTTTCTAGTGTAAACTGTCTCTGGACTCCTGACAAAATAGCTCACTTGATTGTGGGTGAGTGATTATTTTAATATGCATGAAATGTGGCTGAGTAGGATTCATCGACTCGTATGTCTATGTTTTAGAGCGGAGGCGATTCATCAGAAGGCCTGGTGAAGGCTGACTGCTTTGGGATGTCTCTGGGCTTGATATCTATGATGGATGACAAGAGAAGGGAGCCAAGCAGAGGGATGCAGAAGATCTAAGGTGGGGCATACAAGACCACGGGGAAGTCTTCACAATTCAGAAGCATGTCTTGTCATGGTGCTTTTGGGTCTTCTCAGTTGCCCAGAAGAATTGAAACAAAATCAGGAGTTTCTGTAGACACCGTCACCTTTTACAGAACTGCCTGGAGAGATTCTTGGTAAAATAAGAGATGCTGGATTGTGTGTGCACGTGTGCATGCACATGGTTATTGTTTTAAGATGTTATCCTTCATCAGGCTCATTCTTGTCCAACATAAATTGCTCCTGACCCGTGATTAAATAACACAAATCTATTACAATTTTCCTACTAGGTTATTCTACTCCTTAGCATTTGATTACACAAATATTCCCTTAAGGTTTTATTATGCTTATATATAATAGGTTTGAAACTGCTCTCCTCCAAAAACAATGTTCGATTTAAATTACCCTTTCCGAATGAGTTTAATTTGGAGATTTATTTCTACTCTTCTCTTGAACTTATTAGGAGTTCCTCTCTCTATTTTTTTTTTTAGAAAATACAAACAGATTTATTGTATATAACTCCTGAGGCTTAGAATTCATTTGTAACTTGTTCTGGCTAGTTTTATGTCAACTTGATTGAAGCTAGGGTTATCTGAAAGGAGGGATCCTCAATTGAGAAAAATACCCTGACAAAATCCACAAAACTGTAAAATGTTTTCTCAAGGAAGGAGGGCCAAGCCCATTGTGGGTGGTGTCATTCCCTGGGCTCATGGTCCTGAGTTGTACCAGAGAGCAGATTGAGCAACCGACAGAGCTAGTAAGCAGCACTCCTCCTTGCTCTCTATATTAGCCCCTGCCTCCAGAATCCTTCCAGGCTTGGGTTCCTGTCCTGACTTTTTTCAGTGATGCTCAGGTGCTGTGGAAGTGTAAGCTGAATAAACCTTTTCCTCCCCAACTTGCTTTTTGGTCATGTTGTTTTGCCACAGCAATAAAAACCTTAACTAAGACATAAATCATTAGAGTGAAAGACAACAGTGAGTGTGTGTAGGGTGGATATTCAGGACAATTTGTGTAAATCTGGCTGTGTCCTGTTCTAAGTTACTCCAGACTGCATGGAAGAATTCCATTTTGTTTGCGTAAGTAGACAGCCACTAATATGAACTGCGAGGCACAGACTGATGAGTGACTGTGGTAGTTTGAATAAAATAGGCCCCCATAGGCTCAGGGGTGAGTAGCACTATTAGGAGGTATGGCCTTGTTGGAGTATCTGTGGTCTTGTTGGAGGGAATGTTTCACTAGGGGTGGGCTTTGAGGTTTCAGAAGCTCAAGCCAGGCCTAGTGTCTCACAGTTTCTTCCTGCTGCCTGCCCATTCAGATGTACAATTCTCAGCTCTCCTCCAGCACTATGTCTGCCTGTGTCACACTATGCTTCCTATCATGATAAAAATGAACTACACCTCTGCACTGCAAACCAGCCCCAATTAAATGCTTTCCTTTATAAGAGTTGTTGTGGTCATGGTGTCTCTTCACAGCCATAGAAATCCTAACTAAGACAGTGACTCATCCAAGCAAGTCAATACATGACTTTTCTGAAGTGGATTTGGAAGACATGGGCCATGAGCAAATTAAAACCAGTTCAGAAAAACAAGGCCTGCGGTGGACTGAACACATTAGGCACACAGAGGATGCAGCGGTAACCTGGACCATATAAAAGGCTGAGCACCCAAAGCTGGGGCACAGTGGCAGCCACTGACCTGTTATGATTCAGTATGTCATGGGGTTGGCATACAAAGGTGCTCCCAACTGTCCTCAGGGCTTGAGCTCAGCAAATGGTTCTGAATATGGCCCACTGGATTGTCCTCAGTGTTGCCCCATCCAACCTGGCTTAAAGCGACTCTGTCTTGAACTAGAGGACTCTGCTTGCCGCCCACAGGTATTATGTAACTACTGCAAGTCTCTGCATCTCTCGCTATCTGCTCCCTGACACTGCTACCTTGAATTCTACAGCCTCTTAAGCCCCTTTCAGTCATTCTGTCACCACCCCCACACCTGTGTGAACTGTAATGCCTGACCTGAGAGTTCATATTAGTTCTTAAGATTGGAGTATAGCATTTTGCAGCTGCCAGGATCAACACTGCGAAGTGAAACGGGGATGGCTTGGGAAAATTAGCAGCCAACAAAACTGATGTAACTTGCAAATTCATTATTGAATAAATTCTGCTAGGCACAAATGAGTTTTTGACCTAGTGCACTCACACCCACCTGTTCTCTTCCTTCATGGTCATTGTTGCTTTGAAGTGCTGTGGGAGGATTTGGGTTACTTAGTTGAAGGCATCCACATACATCCATGGTCATTTCTGGTCCCACCTCACTTAACTAGGCTCACTGGAACAATTCACTTGACCTTGAACGACCAATGCCCTCCTATGCAATTTATACCATCGTAATAGAACTTGAGAAAGAATTACACCAGGTAAACAATAGGTACAGAAACCTTGTGGAACATTTATTTCCTCTTAGGTACTAGGAAGTACTAGAGTTACTCTTACAATAGTACATTGTAGAGGGCCCACATTTACAGAACCTGCGTGTAATATACAGAGTAAGGCTCTCCAATTGTCTCAATCTCAGAAATCAGTGATGCTGCAAAGGGGATATTGCAGGAGAGAGCAAAGAACAGAGTCAGAAACAGGAAAAATGATTTCTGGATGGTCCAGATGGTGCCGGGATACAATCAGTGGTTGTTAACTGAGCCCAGGAGGAGGCAAAAGCAGACAGAGATCTGCTAGAGTTAGGAGCCCGAGGGAAGCAGGAAAGGTACAAAGGTAGGCTAAGAGAATGGACCACAGCCTGGGTGATCAGAACGATCACAGCTCTGCTGCTGGCTTTGGTTTAGCTTAGGGAAATAAGTTCAGACTTCTGATCCCCCAGAATTAGGATAACATTGTGTTGATTTAAGCTGGTCAGAGTGTAGTCACTTGTTAGAGAGTCGGGAAGGAAATGGCACTCAGGGACAAGGCAGGAATGACCATCACACTCCTTTTCTGGTCACCAGAATGATGACAGCTGGTCCCTCACTTTCCCCTCACCAGTGTCCCCCATATTCCTTTTCTGAATCAAAGTTGCTCTCTCTGAATCTGGGAAGGTGTTGTCGTGTCTGAAATGTGTTGCTGTGAGCCTTGCTTATTTTTGCTTGGGCAAAGAGATGCGAGAGAGAGAGAGAGAGAGAGAGAGAGAGAGAGAGAGAGAGAGAGAGAGAGAGAGAGAGAGAGAGCTAGAGCGCATGCATGTGTGTACGTAGATATAGGCAGCTTGATGCAGAAGAAAACTGACACACAATAGGAGCTATAATTTAGCTATGTTCAACTCCAGAATGCCAAACCTGCCAAGCTGAGGATAAATGGCGGTTGCCGTGGTAACAACATCTTTGATCCTGCTTGCTACCTTCTCTGTACCGCTTACTGCTGTGCATGCCATGCACTCGCAACACAGCATTTGGCAGCACAGCATGGCAGGGTCCTGTACACTAAAGGATGATGAATCTTGCTAAATTCTTTCTAAATTGACTGCATGGATGGCAAAAGCCAGGAAATAGGCTTGGCAAGAAGGTAGGAGACCCCCAAGGAACAACGGATGGAACCCAGGACTCAGAATCTTTTGTTAAAGTTTGTTACCTCCCTCTAGTGTGGTAGAGAGGGTATGGTCAGAATTACTCAGAAGCCCATCTTAGAAGTAAGATAAACTTTACGGGAATGTCAGCTTAGACTACAGGAGGGCAGAGGTGAAGAGGGGCCAGGATATTATCAACTTCTCAGTACTTTTGAGAACCAGTGCTTTTCACTAGTTCAAACCCAAGAGACAGCTGGTGTGGAAGGAAGCCCTGTCTTTTGCATAAGCACATTTGTACCAAGGTGAATGAGTTAGTAGAATGGCTGGTGAGCCCAACCGACAGGGCTGTCCAATGGGAAGCTCATTTTATTCTGCTCCCAGGGCCTTTAGGAAGCCTGCCACAGCTCTGAAACTCTGTCACTGCACAGATAGCACAACAAGGAAGGAAGTTTTATAGCCGTCTATGAGCAAGTTCACTTCTCCCTTTCTCCCTCTATCCCTCTGTCCCTCTCTTTCTCTTTCTTTCTTTCTTTCTTTCTTTCTTTCTTTCTTTCTTTCTTCCTTTCTTTGCCTGCCTCCTCAAGTGCTGGGATTACAGGTGTGTGTCACCATGCCCAGCTGCAAGTTAACTTTTCTAAGAGTGCTCAACTAGACCCCTTTCAGGAGCTATTGAAAACAGGGCCATTGACACATGTGCACACGAGTCACTGCAGTGCAGGGTCTATATTGAGCTGTGTTTACCGTGCTAGGCTGTGTAGAATGTGTGTTCACACTCCTTGCACCCATCAGCTCATATCACTATCAACTACCCACCCACAATAGGGTTTTTGGAAAAGCATCTTGTTGCTGAGAGGGCCCAGGAGGTGGCAGTGGTGACGGGGTCACGCTACAACATGGCCCCTCATGGAGTCACCAGCTGGGGCTCATTCCTTAAATATGAGGGAGCCCAACAGGAACCACAGAGGTAGCTATGGTGCTACCCAGAGTCCAGAAGCCACATGCAGCTTGCTAGGCCTTGATTCTGTGTGATGCTCACAGTATGTGACCTTTTGTACCTTGATGTGACCACTGCAGGGAGAAAGCCACGGGCCAAGAGAACAGCTTGAGCTCATGGGTGGAGGGGTACAACTTTGAGAACATGGCATGATTACAGCGTGACTGCAGTGAGGAGGATTCTTACAGTCTTTGGCAGACAGAACACATCACCTGTCTGCCTCTGTGATTTTTTTTTCCTCACTGAAATAATTGTGTTCTTTTTTTTTTTTTTTTTTTTTTTTTTTTTGGTGATTTTACTTAATCTCACCACAACTGTTCAGTTCCTTGCTCTTACTAAGCACCCTCGCCATGTGTATGCTTTAGCCATAGTCTGCCAAAGACATGTGGGTAGGGGAAACTTCATGGAAATCTTCTGATTTCCTGATTTAAAAAAAAAAAAAAAAAGACGATGGATGCAATTGGCACCCATTCCCATGCTCTGGAAGACTCCTGTGGTAGCGTGCTGCCTGCAACCACCGGAATTGCCCTCCAATCCATGAGGAACTCACAGGCGTTCTGAAGTCAGGATCCAGAGCTATTCCAATGCCCGCCTCGAAACTTCTGTGAGAAGAAGGAACTATTCATTTAAACCATTATCTATTTTCCATTACTCAAACCCAAGCATCGGAGACAGGTACAGCACAACGGGATGGAGGAGATACTTTTCCCAGAAATCAAAGCAAACCACAGGAAGGTTTTTGTCATCGTTTAGGGATCATGTAAAATAAAAAGTGAGATGTGCGTATTGTGAAAATTTCAAGGTACAAAGAAGTATATGTATGCATTTATATATATATGTATACACATATATATTTATATATAAAGTATATATTTATATATTTATATACTTTATAGTTAGAGAGTGAAGGGTTCCTCACGCTCACCAGTCCCACATCTTGGAAGCACGGAAAAGACAGAGGACAGCAAGAGCTGAGAGCACATTTTGCAGATGTTAAGACTGTGCTACAATGATCAGTACAGTGTTATACGACTGGCTCTTTCAACCTAAGCAGAAGCCATGGATTCAGAAGTGATCCCTGGGCATAAGATCATATCATGAGAATTGAATTTAGGAATGATAAAGCTGCCATTTACTTACAAACCTATAAGCAGATGATGAGCCAAACAAAACTTCTCTTTGCATTGAAAAATAACAGAGGAAATAGTTATAAGTGACTTCGAAGGCACTTTGCCATCTCTAATTTAATTCCAAATCCTCCACTATATTATTTCCATTTTACAAACAGGGGGAGAACTTCACTCAAAATTGAAACTAAGTTTGATCTGACTCAAAGGGCTGGTCGGTTTCACCCAAACGCTTGAGTTTGCATTTTACCTGGCCACCCAGTCTTCACCATCTTATTTTCCTCCTGTTCAATGCAAATGCCTGAATTCCCTTGGGCAAGGCACATTGCAGAAGTGGGAGCCTCCAGCTGCTTCTTGGTGACCTGCTAAGGGGAAACATGCCCTGGCTGTAATCCTGGGGGATGGATGCTCACTCTGGGGTTGGTCAAAGTGGAATACTGAGGCACAGATGAATTGGCCTGTGTTTGAAGGAAAATGAAGAGCACAGAATCAGAGAACACGGCCCACCATGATCATGTGGAGCTCCTTGGGCTGCGTTTCCTGCCACCTGCAAGGCAAAGGCAGAGGCGCTTCCAAAGCATTTGGAAAAATGATAACTGGCAAAGCCCCCATGAGGTAGTAATTATACAGTGATAGCTCTTCCTAGTGCTAAGGGCCAGGCAGATCTGCCAACAGGATTCATCTTAAATACGCAATTTGCTGAACATCGCTATGCCAATGTTTTCCCCAACCAGGAAGTCTGACAACAGGACAATGTGACTTCTGTCAATGCCTTGCCTAAGAGAGATGCCAGAACTGTGTCGACACAATTGCAGTGGTGGCGAGAGAGGCTACAAGCTCATCTCATGCCCTCATTGGTAGTTACATAAGGGTTCTCTATGGAATGCCACTCCCAGTTCACAGCCCAGCTGGAGTATGACTTCTCCAGGACACCGTTCTAATCTGCTACCTGCCAAGTATACTTCCAGCCCTTACCCCACTTCCCAAATCTTCTAGGACTTTCCTTTGCAAGTGATCTGAATACATTTCTCTCATAAAGTTAACTGTTTATACCTCTTGCTCTGAACTTCAGTATGGTTATTTGGGGGTGGGGTAGAGTGGCGGCTTGAAGATTGATATCTAATTTCTCTTTTTTTTCTTTCTCTTCTCTTTGCTTTTATTCTCCACTCCTCTCCCTCCTCTCCTCTCTCTCCCTCCCGTCCTGTCTTCTCTTCTCTTCTCTCCTCTTCTCTAAGGCTTGAAACTATTGTCTAATTTCCCCCCCTTTTCTTCCAGTCCTTCCCTTCTCTCTCCTTCTCCTCTCCCCTCCGCTCCCCTCCCTTCCTGTCCCCTCCCATCCCCTCCCGTCCCCTCCCCTCCTCTCCTGTCTCCTCTCCTCTTTTCTAAGGCTTGAAATCATTGTTTAATTTTTCCCCTTTCTTCCTCTTCCCAGCCTTCCTTTCTCTCCCTTCTGCTCCTCTCCTCTCCTTCCCACTTCTCCTCTTTTTTATTTCTTTCCCCCCTTTCCCTCCTTTGTCCCTTAATCTTTCCCCCTTTACTACTTTACTTTATTTTATTTATTTTATGGGATTTCATGTCCTCCAAGGTAATCTTGAATTTATGTAGCTGGAGCTTACCTCAAATCCCTTATTCTTCCGCCTGCACTTTTCCAGTTCTGGGATTCCAGACATGTCCCACTATATCATTTAGTGTTTAATTTTCAACTGGCCTGCCAATAGCTGTTTAAATTGCAGAAGCTACTGTTTTCATTGGATGACTATTTTGGTTTTGGGCAACAGGGTAAACACCGAGAAGATGGGCAAAGGAGCAGTAGAGCCGTCAGGATGCCTAGTTTGGTGATGACAGAAGCATCTTTGTGCATATGGCACCGACTGCTGCTTGGAGAGGAAATCAGAAAGTGATGAGTCAAGAGTATTTAGTGTAAAGGGGTCGATTATCCAAGAAAGTCATTCAAGTTTATGCAGCCCCACCAATTGTTATAATGAGGAAATGGGCCCAAAGAAGAGGCATGTCTACCCCGAGGTCTGATGGGCATCTGCTGTGGGGCTGAGATTAGAACTCTTATGTCTAGCGCAGAGCCACTCAGCTGCTCAGGCATCTTCTGAATACCGTCCTGTAGCCATCATGTAGATTTGGCCCTAATGACCTCATAGATATAAGTTTCCCAAGAATGCCATTATCCTTTTTAGATGACTTCTCTCTTTTCTGTTGTTTCTGCTTTCTACCTCAGGTCATGGGTTTGTCTGCAATTGAGACCCTTGCTATGGGGCTGAGGGTGAGGGAATGAGACATATGGCCATCATCTAGGCAAAGAAACAAAGACTCTAAAAGGTTATGGCACTCGCGTGCTTAAGGGCATACAGTAAGTCAGAGCCGGCAAACCCAGAGTCAGAGATTGTCGGCTTATCCATTCACCTGTAACCCCAAACATGTCACTTTCTCTCTCTGTGCTTCTGGTGCTTCATGTACAAAAAGCTGACCAGAGCAGTTCCAAGGCTATCACCTGATGAAGAGAGTAACCAAGAGAATAGGCACCCAGTCTCTCTTGGCCACAGTAAGTGCTTCATGGGTTCTCCTAGTCTTGCTGCTCTCAGAATTACTACCTAACACATAGTAGGGATTCAAGAGACACCCCTTGATGACCCCTTTCCTGTCTTTCTTTTTTTAAAAAAAAATTTATTTATTTATTTATTTATTCATTTAGTGTGTGTGTGTGTGTGTGTGTGTGTGTGTGTGTGTGTGTGTCTGTGTGTGTGTGTGTGTATGCCCAGGGAGGCCCAAAGAGGGTGTTGCAGATTGTGAATCACTCAGATGTGCATACTTGCAGGAGCAGAAGGCACTCCCAGAGGCTGAGCCATGACTTCAGTTTTTCATTGTGTTTCCGATATAATTTCACAGTAATATATGGAGCAAAACTTGGAGCAGTCTTGAGAAGGGAAGCCAGCTCTGGCACCCTAGGATCAAAACAAGCAGGGTCCAGGTCCTCTGAGCGCAGCCTCTGCCTGGCTGGAGTTCAGAGGGGTTCCTTGGAAACAAGCAGCAGGATGCAGCACTACATGTGTCCAGCCCATGTCACTCACACGTCCCCATCCGACATCACCTTCCCTGTCTTCAACAGGGCTGTTATGATAAAGGGCCAACTAATGGACAGGAAGGGAACGCCTTGCCAACGTGCTTGTTTCCATTAGATTACAGTTGTATTTTTAGAGTGCCTGAGAAATATCTAGGATCTCGCCTTGCAAGATGATTTTGTGTGCTGGACCTAGGAAGAAATGAATCTTACTGAAGAAAAAAAATGAGGAAGATCACAAATTCTGCTTGTTGTCCAAGAGGCAGGGTTTCTCTGTATAGCCTTGGCTGTCCTGGACTCATTCTGTAGACCAGGCTGTCCTTGAACTCACAGCGATCTGCCTACCTCCTAAGTGCTGGGATTGAAGGTGTGTGTCACCACTCCTAGCTATCTTTCTGTTGCACTGTGTTAGGTTGAGGCTAAATATTTTTTTTTTTCTGAGACGCCTTCCTAGAACCTTGTCCAATTATTATCCATTTTCACAGCATCATGAGCTGCACCTACGACACTGTCAACACTGACAGTTTGATCCATGGTCTCTCTCTCTCTCTCAATTCCTTAATTCCTGTTGGTGCACATATTCATGCTTATGCACGTGGAGTATAGAGGTCAACTTTTATGTCATCCTCAGGAGGTGCCACCTATGCATTTTGAGATGAGGTCTTTCACTGTCCTAGAGCTCACCAAGTAGAATAGGCTGGCTCCTCAGCGTACCCCTGGGAGACTCTGATTCTGCCTCTATAGCACTGGGATTTAAAGCTGTGTCACCATGCCTACTTTAAAATTTTTTATTTATTCTTTGAGAATTTCTTATGAGTATATGAGATGTTTTGATCATATTCTCCTTTAGACCTTCCTATATTTTACAGAATCCCCCTTTCTTTTTGGATGTACTAATTCACCGAGTCCGCTTGGTATGTCTGTATGCACATGGGTGTAGGGCTACCCATCAAAGCATGGATGATAATGTCCAGCTTGCTTATGTGGATTCTGGGAGTTGAATTTAGGTCCTCAGTGTCAGGTACTTTAACAATTGATCTGTTTTTTTCTGTTCTTGGACTCTTTCAGATTAACTAAGATCTTGAGGGCAGAGTTATAACTGCTGACTACTTTCAGGAGCCCCAGCTTTCAACTGGGATTTCCTTAAGTAGATGTTCAACAATGTTTAATGTCTGAGTGGGTACAAAGGTGCTTGGATGGATGGGTGCATATGTGAAATACAAAGACTAAACCATGACTTGTATCAGTAAATCTAAATGAGATTACAGAGGCAGGCACCTGTGTCTCAGCAGCTGTCACACATAGACTGGCATTCGGGCCCTATCCCATGCTCTCATTTGCCTAATGATGCTCCACGCCTCTGCAATATTCATGTCACAAAGATAAGTAAGTTCCCTTGACACCAAATTGAGACAACACATGAGGCAGCATGCCGTGTGGGACTTGCAAGGAGGGACTGAGGTCAGGAGCAGGTGATAGAAAAGAGAACAGGGACATCCTCCTGCTCAATTTAGAGACAGTAGTTTTTCTGATTTTTAGCATAGATTCTACTTCCTGTGGCATACAGAGCAAACAATCGGTGGAACTTCTCCGGCCATGTGTTGCATAATACTTTATTTGCATGACTTTCCTATTGGGCCTCCACAAAGCCAAGGGAGATGTGATGTCCTTCCCCAGCCACAGAGCTGGGACACACGCAGGGAATCTGTTCCTGTCAATCAGGACCTCTAACCCACCCACCAGGAAGCTCAAATAACCAAGCCTCACCCTTCTTTTACCACTTCTGTGTTTTTCTTTTGACCTATTCACATTGTGACACCAGTAAGCCATGGTGGTCCTGTGAATCAGAGCAAATTGGAGTGTGTGTACGTGTGGGAGTGGAAGAGTCGGGGAAGAGGAGACGGAGGCCCCTGTAATCGGACACCAGAGCTGCCTAATCAGTTTGGACTTCTCCATGAGATAAAAAGAATCTCTAGTGATGTTGAAGCTACGGGAATCTATGTCATGTTTGATGGGTCCTAAGTTAGGTGCTCATATAAAGGAAATGAATTTGTATGTATAGCAATGTGCATATATATGATTGTATGCAATGCATACCTACAAAATCATCTATGTACTCTCAGCAAGTTTTCTATATCTTTTGAATGAGTTCAACTGTGATTTGGTCCTTCCTAGAAGTCATTCACCCATTTGATGATAAGCATGTCATTATGTAAATCCATCATATAGAATAGTAGGAAATGTACAACATTTTTGAAACTTCAAAGATAAATGTGAGAGCAACGCTTAGGAAAGTGGTCATGCTTGCTTGATACACCATTACAGTTCTTTAATCAGAGTCCTGTTACAGAGAGACTTTGTCAATACAGCTTTGAGGACTTTTGTATTGAGGTGGTGGCTGTGTGTGTCCAGTGACATCCCTTTTAAATGTCACTACTATGTCCTTATCTCAGAGGCAGAACAGACAATAGCCCAGTGCTCTTCACCCCGAGGACATGCCTCAACTCTTCCCAGTTGGTCTGGTCTTATGTAATCTCTCCCAAAGCCAGCAAAAGCTTCATCTAGCCAGTTACCCTGGCAACCCAGCTGTGTCATCTTGAAAGATGTCTCCGGGCACTGGCTTCTGAGTCTGCCAGAGACTTGACCGGGGCTGAGTCGTGAAAGCCATGACATATTAACTACAACACGATGTCATCATTGATTGTGCTCCTGGTAGACATGTCATATTGTTTAAAAGAACATGGATAAAAATAAGTGCTGCCCTGACTATGTGGTGGAATTTACTCAGAAAGCAGGCAAAGCTATCTATTTTGGGAGACTGTCTATGTCTTTTATGGTTTCCTTTGCCTTTTTTCTACAGGAAAAATCCGTTCAGTTTTTGCATTTTTCCCTGAAAATCTCATTACCAACTCAAATATAAGCAGCCTAATTTTCATCAGCCAATCCTTTCATATTGGGGATCTTTAGTTTTACGTTTTATCCTTTCATTTACTCTTTGGGAAAATAGTATTTAAGGAAGTTTCTTGATGGAAAATTGTCTAATGTATTCATAAGAAAATTAGCTAGTCACTTGACTGAGAGAATGGGATATTATGTTTTCTTGTATTCTTGCCCTGCATTCTATTTATTTAAGCATTCTATATGGGAAGGACCACTCTGGGCCTCCGTAGTTTACTGCTCAGTTGCCTTTGAGACGTTTTTATTCCTTTCATTAAGTCTTCGAATTGAATTTCAGTTAAATTATGAGCAGGTTTTAGTCATTCATTAACTCATTCTCTCAGCTAATTAACTTTTGTTATCGGACACTAGAGAATCAGAGATGAACAAGCTGTGGGCTCTGCTCTCCTGGGTAATTGGAGAGGGAAAGAGCCATGATATTAACAGATCTGAGCTACAGAAATCATCTGTCTAACACAGATCTAGGACAGGTCTATCCAATTCTAGAATTTTGGCATTGAAGGGAAATTCACAAGGGAAGAAATCTAAGGCCATCTCTCTCTCTCCTTATCACCCACCACTCTCCTCATCCTCTGTCTTCAGGTACCTTCACCATTATTTTCACTTCCACCTGTGTTTCTGGGACTTGCATTCTTTTCTGTATCTCTAGAAGAAAGTATGAGTTGAAAAACAGTTTTGCAAAGTAACAGTGATTCTTTGCAAGGTATGGGCAGGGATTTCTAATTCCTCTCAATAAACCAAGAGCCTAGAATCCTACAGGTTGCAACTCTTTGGTTGTACATCTTGGTATCAGCAGAGACTTGCCCAGGCACCAGGTCTCCTTGGCTCCCACCAACTCTTCTGTGCATCTTGTTGGGTGCTTCCCCCTTCAAGGAATGTCAAGCTCTGTTAAGGTTAGCCTCAACTGTGTGTTTTGCTGTGGGTTGCAGGGTTGGCATTTCTCCCCAATCAATATGACATTGTCTATCACAGTATTTCAGAGACAGAGCTATTTCATCTTTCCTGGTCCACTGTTCCAGCTACTAAATAGATTTCTTCATGACTGCACCAGTATAGGCTCCTCTCAGTCCGCTCCAGTTACACAGGAACAGTGGTGGCTGGACCAGACTAGATGGGGTGCTTTGAAAAGCTGATACACATGCCTTGAAAGCCAAGACAGCCTCCTAACATTAAAAAAGGGACAGTTGTCCACTTGAGGTGGAGACTTGAGACTGCACAAAGAGGAAGAGCCACACAACGAGGACAGAGTCTTCTCTCATGGTCTAACCATGCCCCAACCACAAAGGGAAGGGTTTTAGCACTCACTAAATATTTGAGTGGTAGGTGCTTGCCAGATGGGCTCTGTATTAGTCAATTTTGTTGTTGTTTTGATAAAACAGCAGGAAGAAGCAAAATTAAGAGGTGATGGATTTATTTTGCACCACAGTTTGGGGATGGGTGGGTGGCTCTATGGGGTCAGAAAGCCCAAAGCGGATTCTTGGTGACCAAACATGAAGGAAAGAGATAAGTCTGCCTTAAGGATTCCATAGACTCCCAGAACAGTGCCACCAGCTGAGGACTAGGTATTTAAACACATGAGCAGGTGTGTGTGTGTCGGGGGGGGGGGGCAGGGGCGGGAGACACTTCACAGTCAGGCCCTAACCAATGTGAAGAACCCTTGACAGCTTTGGGACCTGAAGATACCGGACGTGAAGGACCTGCCCCCAAATTTCCTGCTCCTCAGGGGTAGCAGCTGGGTTTATACCAGTAGGCCTCTGACAGCCCTGGCTGTCTTGGACTTCCTTTGTAGACCAGGCTGGCCTCAAACTCACAATAATCCACCTGCCTCTGCCTCCCGAGTGCCCATCTTTTAAGCTGTTACCTAGCACAGGGTCAGAGTTCCTATCTGTGCCTCTGGTTGACAGATCTAAGGGCTCAATGATAATGTGTGTAACTTCACAGCTTTGGACCCTTAGTAATAGGACACACATGCAGGAAAATGAGCAAAAGACAGTATTCATACTATCCTTATCTCTGAAGACACAGTGGATGTCATTGATAGGACAATCTATTTGTCTTTGCTTTCCACCTAAAACACAGTGACCTTTTTTTCACCTTGAAGAGAAGATAGAGTCTGACTCATAGAGAAAACCCATTTTCCCATTATGGTAACATCTAAGTTACCATTTTTTTTTTTTACTTGAAAACCAGTGAATCCACAACTTTCTCTCTAAGTCTTCATGGGCTCTTTATGGACTAGAGACTTGGGACAGGCTCATTCCTTAAGCAAGAGGTGCCACAGGGCAGGCATCGTCTCTGAGAATTGGGCTTCAGTGATGGAGCAGCCCTGTGGTCCTGATCAGCAGACAGGAAATTCTAACATGCCCTGAGAAGGGTCCTACCTTTCCAGGTTAGGTCCTTACCTCTCTCTGCTCCTCCTGCTCACCACCAGCCCTGAGAAGGGATCGTCTCTGTCTCTCTTGTTTACATCTTCATTAAGCCCCAGCCATAGCTCCTACCACCCCATCTCTTAGAGAGCTGTACTAGATTCTCTCTTACCTATTGAGTCTCTTCCCACTTCTTTGAGCCCCCAAAGCCCTGAATCTTCCTCCAAACTCAATTTTCTCTTTTTTGCTCCTCTGTGGTATGGAGTGTTCATGATATCCCTCCCGTGTTGAGTTCAGAAACACACATACAAGGTAGACAAGTACTTGATGAAAAATGTAGTCATATTTGTCACCAGCCATTTATGGGTGGATACAACAAGAGCTCCTGAGGCTGTCTCCTTGTGGCACTACAAGCATTGGAAAGGGAAAAAGTATCTTCTTATTGCTGGTGCTGTTTATTTTGTGGGTCTCAAAACCACAATGATAGATCCCCAGCAGTCGTCTTCCTCTTCAAGCATATCCTGGCAAGGGTTACATGGCAACCATCTAGTCTAGTGTTCATATGGAGGCTGTGAGTGCAACATTTAGGATATAGGCACTTTCTGGGATCGATGACCTCTATGGTCTAAAGCCACTCATATCACTCACCCTACTTCTACCCAGTCTCTTGGTTATCTGACATTTTAGACAACCATCAAAACCCATCTTGTTCTTTCCCTTACTCACCCCAGATCTTCATACTTGATATGGGCTTGGTTGTGTTGCCAAAGTCATATGTTGAAATCCTGAACTTGAAAGTGATGGTGTTAGGGAGTGTTTGGGTCATAGGAATGAGGTTCTTATGGGACTGGGATTTGTCATAGAGAAGGATAAGGGGGAGGGCGGGGTGCGGGGTAAAGTGCCATGCAAGTGTGAGTACTTGAGTTTGGATCCCCCAAAACCACATAAAGCTGAGTGTGGCAGTGTATATCTGTAATCCTGGCCCTGACTGTGAGATGGGAGATGGATACAGGAGAAGCCCTAGAAATTTGTGAGCCAACTAACCTGCTCTATATAGTGGTGAGCAATAGGAATCACTGTCTCAAATATGGTAAAGGGCAAGAAATGATAGACTGAGACCAAAGCTGTCTCCTGACCTCTACACATGTGCCATGGCATGTGCAGGCCCACATTTACACACACACACACACACACACACACACACACACACACACACACACACACACGAGCACATTGTTTCCCCACACCTGTAAAGACAAAGAAAGGAAGCACCCTATATGAATGAGAAAACAGGACTTCTCCAGCCACTCAATTTTCCAGTGTCAAGAACTATGAAAAGTAAACTTTTATTGTTTATAAGCTGCTCAGTCAGAGGTATTTTGTTATAGTAGTTTCCATGGCCTAAGAAGCTGCCTTTGTGGACTTTTTAAACTTTACTTTGATTTCAAGATATAATGAAATTGATCAAACTTTTTCTCTAGAAACTTTTTTGACCAGACAATTGGTACTTCTCTTGTGTAAATATATTTCGTATCTCTGTTTTAGCTATTTGTATAGACTGTTATATTTACCTTTAGGCTGGGAAGCTTAGTGGATTGTGGATGGCTGACCCTAAGTCTTTCCTACCCCAGAGCTCTTTAGAAGTTATGGGTTTGCTATGGAAACCACTGGGGATTGTTTTCTGAAAATGAATGACAGTTGCTGATCTCTGTGTTACTGTCCTTAGGGGCATTTCCCCTAAGTTAGAGCTAATGAGGTTCTTGGACAATTTAGGATCATTTTACAATTGACGTCTCCCTTTCTGTCCCTAGTGATAATAGGCCTAAGTTTGATCTGTGTGCCCACAGGGCAGCAAATCATACTAACATGAACATAGACACAAGATGACTGCCACAAACTCCACAATGACTCCCAGAGCAGAAGTACAAAAATGTCTGAAGGCCAAGGACCATTTGAAGTAGAGGTAAGAAGGAAGAGAGAGGGAGAATCATCAGTGAGATCAAATGCTTTCTTCTATCAGGAACTCAATGGGCAATTCACAAGCATGGGACTGGATTCTCCTGTGGGTGAGTCCATTGACTTCAAAAACCCATGGTGTCTCTCATGCTCACTGATACCAACACCGTTTCATAACTTCAAATTGTCAGAAAATCTAGCAAAGCAAGGCAGCCTTACCCTGAGACATTGATATATATGAGTTTACATGTTCAAATACAACCCCCAAGAGAAACTGGCTATCTCTTTTCTCTGACTCTGTTTCCAACTAGAAGCTGCCTTTGGACAATTGGCTGCAGATAACCAAGCAGAAGGCAGGTGTGTCTGGCTTCACACTTTTGCTATTAAATATATTCTTTTGGATATTAACTGGCATAGTGTGGCTCTACCTCAGCTATCCCTGTCCTATTCTCACCCATCTGGGTCCCTATGTGTGAAATGGAGGAAATGGTGTGCTTGGGAACTTTCAGGGCCTCTTCCCAATCTTATGCTGAAGACAGAGAAGCTGAGGTTTTGTGTAAAAGCATTCCTTTAGGATGTGATGGTGGCAGGACTATCGATAGCCTTCTACACACACCAACCTTATCATGGGAAAGCCAAATCCCAAGGCAGGGCAGCCGCACAAAGTGATTTCACACCCCTGAGACAGGAGAAGGTTATCACAAGGAGCTCTCTGGGGGCAAGTGCTGTCTCTAATTCAAGCCATGCTCATTAGCCTCTCATTTCACTGCAATGAAATGCAGCTGGAGCCCCACATGGACCCTTGTTTGACCAGACTCTCTCCTTATTGTCCTTTCTTTGAGATTTAAGACCCTAGCTCTCATTTTTCACATTAATTCAAGTTGAAGTGCAGCCTCGGTCATGTTGGCAAACATTCCAAATGGAAATGAATTTCAAGCTTCTCACTAGGAGTTACAACATCCTCTCTGCCCAGTCAAGATGACATTATGTCTTATGTAACAACAGTTTCCCTAAGGGATTAAAATGCATCTGTGTATAGGTCTGCCCAACAACACTTTCATAAGCTCTATTCTCAGTTGTCTCTCATTAGCAAGCAGAATCTCACTCCTTGAAAATTGATCATCACCCTAATTTTTTTTTGAGCCAATAATTCTATTTTCAAAATTAATTTGAGAGACAGAGGTTGAGACTGGGAGGCTAGGAGGCTGGGAGGCTGGGTCAGTTGTAAACAGGAAACTGTCTGTTGGGCAAATATGAGGACCCAGATTTATCTTTAGCAGACACATAACATCTGAGCATGGTAGTATGTGTCTATAACTCCAGTGTTGGCAAGGGTGGAGACAGGTGGATCCCCAGATCTTATTTTCCAGTTAACCTAGCTGAATTGATATTCTACAGGTTTGGTGTGAGACCCTGCCTGGAAACATAAGGTGGAAATTGATCAAGGAAGACACCTGACATTGACCTCTTGCCTCCACATACTTGTATTTGTGTGGTATGTACATGTATACACACCCACATGAACACAGTCATATATAATCTAGACAACACACACACACACACACACACACACACACACACACACACACACACACACACTGAACAAAGTACAGATTAGAAATTATAAATTTTTCTATGTGTGTGTGCATGGGCATGTCTGGGTGCATGGTGTTCAAGGAAGTAGAGAATAATGAATGTGTCCTGCTTTATTATTCTCAGCTTTATTCCCTTGAGACAGCGTCTCTCGTTGAACCTGGAATCAGGTGAGTGGATAATAAGGCCTAAGAAGGATTCTCACATCTCTGTTCCTCCTACCTCAGTTCTGGGGTTACGGGCACTCAAAACAACCACAACTGGCTTTTAAACATGGGATCTGGAGATTTGAATTGAGGTCTTCAAGCTTTCCTGCAGCTCCTCTCACTTGCTGAGCTGCTACTTCCCTGGCTCAGAAACTGCTGTCCTTACTTGCGTGCCACTGAAGTTAATTTGAAAGTCTAATTTAGAAGAGGTTTTTCCGTTTCTGTCTTAGGGACAATTAACAGTCAGTAACTAATGCCAAGGGACCTAGAATGTTCTCTCAATGGCTAGAACCATCTTCTGTGACTCTTGGAGCTACTCCAGTTCATGTAACTCCAGTGAAAGTTGTGCTGGGAGAGATACACTGTTCTTTAGTAGGAATAGAATTCCTGAAGTCCACCAAATGGTTAATATCTAGACATTTTCTCAATTTGTTAGGCCTGCATTTTATCCACAGGGAGGAGTATGCCAATGCACCTGCTGACTGAACAGTTAGTCCAAGGGACCAGTTAGAGCTACTGATCCAGTCCAGCATTTAGGTTTATACAGGTGCTGTGGTTTGTAACTAGCTGAAGGCACTTGTCCACAGTTAGGCAGTAACCAGACAAGACCAATTCTGTAAAACAGAGGCTTATACATACACTCCTATATTTATTATATACTATGTAAAACTTCCAGAAAGAATGCCTTACCTCCAAGATAGTATATTTTAAAAGAATAAGAGTAAAAATTGAAAGTAGATTTCCAAATCTGTGTAGAGAATCATGGGCTACTTTCTGAATATATTATTAACTAGAATGTATTTCTTATTTTATTAAAACATATTTACTACCAAATTCTTAGGTATTCCTAATTCAATAACTTTATCTATTATTTATATAAGTATATGTGCATGTAGTGTGGGGGTGGGTGGTGTATGCACATGGGTGGGTGTGTCTATGGCTAAAGGGGGACATACTTGGCAGCCACAGGAGGATGTTAGGTGTCCTTCTTTATTAATTAGCACTTTCTCTTGACATAGGGTCTTTCACTGAATCTGTATTAAGGGCCATAGCCAGTAACCTCTATAATGCTCGGATGCCAGGCACGTGTTCAAATGCACCTTGCTTTTTATGTGGTTTTAGAGTCCTTGGATCAGGCCCTTATAATTGTGCAGCAAGCTGTTATACCCACTGAGCCATCTTCCCAGGCCCTGCAACACTTACTTTTGTTTTAATATATGACACTGGGTGATCCTGTCAATAGAATCTTCAGGAGCAAACTTGTTTACAAACGCTTTTTGCTCAGACGGTTGTTCAAACTTTTGACATTGGAATTTGATGTTGTTGTCTACAAATGTATTGAGCCAAATTCATTCATAGGTATCCCAGGATACACACAGCCCACGGGCTACCGGTTGGATATGCCTGGCCTGGAGAAGTTTTACTGAACCCCACTGGTATATTTTGCTGCAAATTAAGATGGTTTTGCAAAGTGAAAACAGCCCACTTTCCAGCCCTTCCAGGCTTGGAGCTCCTGGAAGACAATGCATACCTACACAGTACTGACTCCACAAAAAGCGAAAAGGAAACCACGAAAGAGCAAAAGAGGAACTGGAAGGACATTTTCTAACGCCAAGTTACAGAAGCTCTTTAGGAAATGGCCACTCGGAGGGACAGGGAATGATTTGGCAGGAACTTTCCTTCTATATGAGAATAAATTTTATTTAAAATTCAAACTGTTGAATCAGTGATGATCAAGTTGGACTCCAGGGCACTGTCATCCTTTGCTTCAGCAACATCCAGCACTATTTTGAGAAGAGAGTTTGGTACAGTGGAATAAGCTGAGGCTCGGGAGCCCTGGGGCTGGAGCCAACAACAGTTAGCGCTTTCGTTGTCTGTGGGAAAAGACAAGCCATAGGCAATGAGTTTCCTTTCTGGGGGTGGGGTGCTGGTGTAAGGGTTAGGGTACTGAGGGTTGGGTGGGGGACAGATTTAAAAATTATCTTGTGGCCTCTGAGATGGCTTAGTGAGTAAAGGTGCTTGCAGTTTAAACCGGATGACCTGAGCCCACATAAAGGTGGAAAGAAATGACTCCATATACACACATACACACATACACACACACATACACTCACATATACACACTCACACACTGACACACACAATGAAACATGTACATGCTCACACATACTCACAGACACATACACACTGACAACACACATTCACACATACATGCAGATTCACACACACAAACACTCATACATGCTTTCTTTCACATACAAATATACAATCTCTCTCTCTCTCTCTCTCATACACACACACACACACACACACACACACACACACACACACACACACACACACACATACTTGAATGCCAGTCCCCATTCCCTTTAACACCTCGCTGCTGCTTTGTTCCTGGGAGGACACAGTGCTCTGTGTGTGGGAATTGATGATGGAGATGCAAATGACACAGCCTTAGGCTGTGTCTTGAGACTCCATTCTGGAATGCATGGTGGATATCACTGTTGGTTAAAGCTTGGTTCTCTGCTGAACCTTCATAGACCTTGAGTCGGCTTCTGTATATCTTCCTGTACTGCCATCAAACTTGGCACGTGAGATAAAACCTACTTCAGCCTTGGTTCTCTGAGACTAAAGGAATAGATCACTTGTGATAAAACACAGCTTAGGGTGGGTTGCAAATAACTTTTATTCTCTCTCTCTCTCTCTCTCTCTCTCTCTCTCTCTCTCTCTCTCTCTCTCCATGCCTCCCTCCCTCCCTTTCTTTTCTTTTTCTTTTTTTTTTTGAGATAGGGTTTCTCTGTGTAGTCTTGGATGTCCTACACTAGCTTTGTAGACCAGGCTGGCCTTGAACTTACAGAGATCCACCTGCCTCTGCCTCCCCTCCCAAGTGTTGAAATTACAGGTGTGTACCATTGTGCCTGGCTCACCTCCATTTTCTTTGGTAGTCCAAGTGAGGTGACAAAACAAGACTTATTATTTTCTCCTATAAACAAGGAAATAGATCCAGAGAGGCAGAGAATTGGCACATGTAGCCCAGCTGAGATTGACTTGCACATGCCAAGACTATTTTAACTATCCCAGTACAACTTTTGCAACTCACCTTGAGACAAACCAAATGAATCCCAAGGACAACAATCTTAAAATGCATAGCAACGTCTACTTAGGGCTCTTTGCAGGACTCTCTGCTGATAAGGCCTTTGTGGCTTTGGCATTGACCTGACTGTGGAGATGGGCGAATGAGGAAGTGACATATACGTGTATGGAAAAGCTGGCATCAGGTGGGCCATGTGCTCTGATGGAGATGCAACAATGGCAGCTTGGAAACCCAGAGTGTTATTATCTACGGCTGTTATTATATACAGCTGAAGGAGGAGGCACATTAGCTAGTCTTAGGAGAGGGTTTCTGTAGGGGAGCAGTCTCAGTTGGAATCATCCAGGAGGAGGAAGCTGTGGTTGATATTTTCTGCCCACACTGTCCACATGGGTGTGAGACAGTGTGGTCCATGACTTGGCTGCTTATGCCAACAATACATATTCACCCAGGACTCTTCGATTCCACACACTCTGCTTGGTTTTTTCCTTGGCTTTGATGTCATGGCAGTGAAGCAAATTAGAAATAGCCTTAATCCACCAGGAAGAAGACCCCAGGAGAGGTCCCTTCCTCCCTCAAATGGTTGCTTGCTCACCTCCAGAGTTTGATTATGTTGAAAATTTCAGAGTCTTCCCTGAAAATGGATTAAAATGACAAACCATCTTAATTTTGTGATCTTGGTTTGGCAATTAAAATGATTGTTGGAAAGTGGAAATTCTTATGGGCAGAAAATCAGGTACTTGGTTCTTGTTGACAAAATACAGTTCTTTTCAGCCTAGCTGCAGCAGTGCTGGGGACAGGGAGGAGAACATAGCATCTGCTACAACTTCTGTGACCAGAGACACAGAAATTCCTGGGTGTGCAGGGAGCCTGGCGCTCCTCACAGGGTGGCCTTTCATTGGTTGCAGAAGGCTCAGAGTTTACTTGTTCTCAACAGCTAAGGAAACTAAACTATACTAAATTTTTTAGGGTCCCAAAATGAAGAACCAAATACTGGATGGATTAAGCAAGGGAGATATGCTGTGATATATGGTTCTGGAGGCCGCAAAGCCTCAGCAAGGCATTGGCAAGGTTAGTTTCTTCTGAAGTCTCTCTCTGTAACTTCTAGATGGTCTTGTCATGGTCTCCTTTCCATACATCCTGTGTCCAGATTCTTTCTATAAGGATACCAGTCATGGTGGGTGGGGGGTCTGTCCACTCTATTTACCATGCTTTAAGGTGTTCAGCTCTTTAAAGACCCTACACCCGAACACAGCCACATTCATATATACCGGGGAATAAGATGTCAACGTACCAATTTAGAGGGGACACAGTGTAGCTGATAAGAGGTTCTGAGCTTGGTGTTAAAAAACAAAACAAAACAAAACAAAAAAAAAACCCAGCACTTAATGAGTATTTTCTCTTCTAAGGTTGAGAGCAAACTATTCCGTGTATCACTGCATTAGTTTCCTTCTTGGGTTGATATGGCTGCTCGTGCAGACAATACATACACACTCAGGACTTTATCCATCCCCACACTCCACTAGGTTTGGTCCTTTGTTTTGCTATCATAGTGGCAAAGTAAGCTAGGAATGGCCTTAATCCAGCCAGGAAGACAGTCCACTTTGAAATTAGAATATCTCCTATTCACTCTTGTCCCATCACCAAGCATGAATGACAATCTTGTTTTAGCTCAGGAAAGCCTGCTGGGCAAGGAGGACTGTCCTGAAGTTGGCTGAGGTGGTTTTCACCACAAGGCTTCCTAAGAAGGAACTGTGTAGCCAGCAGCAAATGCTTCCTGAAGCTTCTCTGTGGCAGGCTGTGACTGAAATGTTGTGACTAAGGAAGGCACTATGTCTAGATCTGTGTCACAAAGCAGATGAATGGGGGTGGGTTGCGCACACAGTGCACCCCACACACATGCACACGTGCAAGAATAGTGAGGTGCCCTCATGTGCTCTATTTACATAAAACCTCACAGAGATGACCAGAGACAAGGCCAAGTAACTTCTCTTAACTGTTGTAAAAGACTCCCTTCCTTCTCAGAGGTGGGAGTCTCTCTTTCTCTGAGATTTGTCCCACAGTATACCCTCACCACAGTACTTTTGGCCTCCTGCTGAGAGGCTCTACTGAGAGCTACAAGGTAGTTAATGTTTGTTTATTTCTGAATGTGTACGTGTAGTGTATAGGGAATGTATGTGTTCATGTGTGTGTGCATACATGAGTGTGTGTGGGTATGTAGGCCAGAGGTCAAGATCAGCTGTCTTCTTCAATTTCAATTGCTCTTCCTTTTATTCTCTGAGGCATCATTTCTCACTGAACCTGAAGGTTGCAGATTTGGCTATGCTGGTTGACCAATGAGCTCCAGGGATTCGCCTCTCCCCACTTCCCACAGCACCGAGCATCCCCAATCTTTAACATCTATCCTGCCTTTGCCTTTCATGATGCTGGGAATTTTGCCTTATTTTTCTAAACCCCTGCTTTCACATTGTTAGATGTCCACTTGCTGAAGATGTTCCTTTACATTTGGAACTCCAAAAGGCTTGTGTTGTGAGGGCAAGGATGAGGGTCATGGCGCCTGGCCTTGCAGATGAGTGTTTCCCTTTATTTAGCTCCTATCTCAGTCTTTATTATTGTTGGTTTTAGAGCAACTGGGCTGATTCTGGAATGTCAAAGGGCTGAGGCAGCAATAGAGGCTACACAGAGACAGAAGCTGCAGTGGGCTTTATCCCATCAGAGACTGAAGTGGGCTTTGCCCTGCCAGAGACTGTGGTTAGCTTCATCAGTGGGTTCTGGGACAGCCCTACTTCCGACCAACCACACAGAGAAGAACTATTGGAAAGACCCATTCTCTAGGATGCTGAGTCTAGCCTGGGAGAACACTGGCTCTTCAGAAGTGCTTCAAGAAAGTAATTTCTCATCAAGTGCCTCCTGGACCTCTTACATAACCCTCAGTTTTCCCCTTCTCCCCATCAGAGCTGCCTTCCTTTTTGTCTCTGTACATGGCATATTTCTTCTGTGATTCTCCCTTGATCTCTGGCCTTGGATGGCGCTGAGAGGACTTTGCTTTCTGCCTCTTTGACACAAGAGCAGAGGCCAGACTCAAGGCTCACTGGTAAGGGGCTGAAATTAGAGGCTATCTAGAACATCTACTGATCTCAGAAAGTCTGGTATCATTTTTCTGAAGCAAATCCACTGGGTATAACTTGGGGTGAGGGTGGGGATGGGAGGGAGAGTGAGCCTGGTGAGTGATCCTGGTCTGCACACTTCTATGTGTCATAAAACACAGAGTATGACCAATGCTTCCACAGCTGAGTGTGAGGCAGAGGTTTTTGCAGTGTATGAATGACACAGAGACTTTTCTCCTTCTTCAAAAAGATAAACCCCTTGATTTTTAGACAAGTAATGGGGACTATGACACCCTGAGCTCTCTTAATCAGTGATATGAAGATGACTTTGACACAGCTCATTTATCTCTGCTTTTCTTGATGCCGACAGTGGGAAGTCTGCAAGCACAGGCTAACTCCAGATTAGGAGACGGCAGAATATGAGTCTGAGAGTAGAGGGGGAAATCACCAGATGACCTAGGAAGCACATCTGTTCTACTTCTGCTCAGAATTAATTTATACCAGTTAAGTAAGGGGTGTGTCTCCTGAAATTTCTACACAAAATGCTAATGACTAGTTACTTAGATCGTTTCAGAAATGTCATTGTGATTTTAAATTTGTGTGTGTGTATGTGTGTGTGTGTGTGTGTGCACAAACACTAGCATACATATATACATGTGTGTGCATGTGTGTGTGTGTGCACAAACACTAGCATACATATACACATGTGTGTGTGTGTGTGTGTGTGTGTGTGTGTGTGTGTGTGTGTTTATTTCCTGGTTTATTGTCAGCATGACGTAACCAGGAGTCATCTGGGAAGAGGGAGTCCCAATGGAGGGAATGCTCAGATCAGATAAGCCTGTGGCCATATCTGTGGGGCACTATCTTGATTGTTGATTGATGTGAGAGGGCCTGTCTCACTGCGGGTGGTAGCACTCCTGCCTGGTAGTCCTAGGTTATATATAAATTTTAAAAAAGCTGGTTGAGCATGAACCAGAAGGAGCAAGCATGTAAACAGTGTTTCTCCATGGTTTCAGCGTCAGTTCCTGTCCCAACTTCCCTAACAATACACTGTGACTTGGAAGTGTAAGCCAAAGAAACCCTTTAGTCAGAGCATTTATCACAGCAATAGAAAAGTACCCCCGTCCCCCCTACAGTGTGTGTGTGTTTGTGTGTGTGTGTGTGTGTGTGTGTGTGTGTACACCATAGCACATGTGTGGAGGTAAGAGGAGAGCTTGCCTGACTTGGTTCCCTTTCCACCTTTTCATCATGTGGTTTCTGGGGACCGAGCTTGAGGTAGCTGAGCTGGGTGGCAGATGCCTTCACTTAGCTGAGCCATCTTCTCACAGACTTTCCATAGTGATCGGATCACATGTCTACACGTGTTGCATGATACGATATTCTATTTACTCTTTGGGTTCTTCATGCACACAATTGAACAGTTATCATTTGGGGTGCCTGGCAATCATCAGTAGTCTATGCAATATCTGCTTATTGATTTAGTTTGCTAGCTGGTCAGCTTTTAATTCCATAAGCAACCATCAGCTCGCCATTCTAATACATAGCTGAGTCTTTGACACAATCCGTACTTCGCCACACAGTCGTATCCCTATCTTCTCCCTTGGGTCTTCCTCTCTTCATTCCTCACTCCTTCACTTTCCTTTCTAAGTCGCCTCACTGCACTTACAGACCTACGAAGCTCATCTTAATTTTATTTCTGTCTCATTTACAATCCCTGAGCTTATTTCTGTACCTATGTTTTAGCATTGCTGGAATTCAATGATCTCGACGGCTGTACATTTCCTAGTGTAAATCTATCAGACTTCATTTTCCATGTTGCCCTGGATGGGCATTTGGGTGTCTTCCCAGTTTCATCCTTGTGAACAGAGTAGCTATGAGGATACCCCGTCTTCTGTGAGCCCCCTCCTTGAACATGTGTAAGAGGGAAGGGCTAAGGCTATGGTGTAAATGTTCAGCCCCAGAGCTAAAGACCCTCAGAGCTCTACACAAACCTCTGACGCATGAACATGCACCTGGATAGTTCGCATAGCTCACACTGACATTTGTTATAATAAAATAATAAAACGCGACATTTTCTACTTGGTATTTCAGCCAGAAAAGGTTAAAACAAAACAAAACAAAAATGCATCTCTTCCACCAGTGTAATGTTATGTAAGTGTCCACATGACGGAATGCCCTAGATTATGCCTGAACCACAGTAATTCACAAACTCAGGCAAAGCAGGACAACGCCACTGCAGCAGAAATTATCTTTGGTGATAGCTAATATCCCAGGAAAGATTACTTCTAAGCAGCGTAAAATGCTGAGTCCGTGTGGTAGACATTGACGATTGAATATCTGTAATGCCCTGCGCTTTTAAATGAGCTGTGTTGGGACTCCAACTCCTTACCTGTAGACAGGAGAACTTTTCTTGGTGCTCACAAATACAAGTCTCTTTCACTGAGAAAGAATATGTGAATTTCTATGTATCTGTCTATGCCTGTGTGATCGGCAGGCACTATTTCTGAACATTTTATAGCTCTTTTATAAGGTACCCTCACCATCTAAAACCATATTTAATATTTTAGCAATTATTTTTCTTTGTTCCAAAATTGCTTCACTCGTCTCTAGAAAGACCCACGGACTCACACGCTCACACACGCACGCACGCACGCCCCCATGCATCCCCTTTGCATCAAAACAGCTCTGTGAAGGTTAGAACGGCGAGCCGCTAGAGCTGAAGCTAACCAGCTAGCTCTCATTTGCAGTGGGGAGCAGCTGGAGTCTCGTACCTTCACATACAGCTGCTGGAACTCCTCCAGGTTCAGCCTCCCGCTTGGACAGTCCTTGAGGAACCCCTTGTACCACTGCTTGAGCTCGTGCTCGTTGAACTCGGTGCTCTTCACCAGGTCCTCCATGACTTCCGGGGCCAGTTTGCTATTCTGTTTCCCCATCCTGCCTGCAGAAAACCACATCGATAGAGTTAGCACAATGGCTATATGGGTCACTTCTGCCTGTCTGGTCGCCGGCTCCCCGAGTCTGTGTCCTTCCCTTTAATTCTAGAATAGACAGGAACAGAAAAACCCCTTTGGATAAGCCTGAGGTCTGTTTATCTGGTCCTCCCTGTCACGTGGCGTTGACTCTCACATAGAAACCAGACAGCCATTGTTCCTGATGTTCATGGTAGGTGCCTGGGAGCTTGTTGGCTCCTCCTTCCGTGAGTTACGGCTCGCTAGCACTTGATACCTACACATCTAATTCTACATTTACTTTGCAGAGTTATTGGGAGAGAGTTGGACAAGAACCGTGGGAGGACCTTGTAGCCAAATATTTAAGAAGCGGCTTAGAAAACCCTAACATAGATGTCACGGTTGAAGTAGTTCCACAGTTCTGGATTTTCTAAAAAATGAAGGCAGCCCATTTTGACTAGACACATTAGTTCTTAGTCTTCTCGTCTCCAGACATTTCCTAGGAGACTGACTTAGTGTTGGCGTTTTCTAAAGTTTGGTTAGTGAATTTTCATCGACTAAATCTCATCCCTCATTTTTAATCATTTGAAGTTAAAATAACTGCATAAAGTCAATTTTCCTACTGGAATTGTATATTTGCATGGTCAAGGGCAAGACGTAGTGTAGGGGAACAGGTCAGACTCGCAATTTGTAGACTGTCACCTTGGTTCGTAATTAACTACTGTGTGTTAGTTACAGAAATATTAATTATTGTCCTCTTTTAATTTCTTCATAAATAAAAATCCAGCTTCACTGTGATGACCAATTAAGAAATAAATATATAGGCAAAGATTAAAAAGAATAACTTATAATTAAAATGGTTTGTATTTTTCCTATATAATATATATATATGTATATATATATGTATATATATATTTCCTATATAATATATATATGTATATATATATATGTATGTATATATATATATATAATATTTCTCTGTGTAGCCTTTCATGTCTTGGACTTGCTTTGTAGACCAGGCTGGCCTCAAACTCATAGTAATCTGCTCACCACACCCAGCTAGATATTTAAAAATCCTTTTTAATGTTGTTTTATAATAATAAAATTATTAAAATGTGGCCAATAAGCCACAAAGTGACTGAAAAATTCACAAAAGTCTGGGGACACATCCGAAGGAGAAAAGTACCAGAAGATCATTAAGATCTAGTTAGTAGGATGATTTAGGTTTGAAAGAATGTCCTCAAGTAGACTCCACATATCTTAAGCAGGTCTATCTTGCAACAGGCCTGAGGGGAAAATGTCATCTCATATTTTACTGCTGTAATTATTTTAGTCTCCTCCAGAAGCAGAGCCCATAGCTTTCAACCAGTAACCTGGCCGGACTCTGAGCAGGTCTTTCACTACAACAAAACCAAGCTATGCTCCCTACTTCCAGGAAGGTGTGCACCTCGGCACCATCCCAGCAGCCTGGGGCAGTACACAGGACACTTTAGGATGGCCAGGTATCCTCCAAGCCCCTATGTTTGATACAGAGGATCAGCAACTCTGCCCTCTATCATGGAGTCTCCCTCTCTCTTACTTTTGCTCTGAATTTCACTTCAAAGACTCTTATTAGCAACTGTCTCTTAATTACAAGTTACGGAGGCATTCCACAGCTGGATGTGGAAATCAAGTGGGCACTCAGGTGTGAGATTTAATTAATCCGGGTAAGAAAACTGTAATTCACTGTTGTTCTCATAATCAAAAGATGGATTGCTCAAGCTTTCAGTCTGCTACTTTGTTCTTTTTGGTAGAGTGGCATCCACCTTCATTATTAATTAGAATCCCACCTCACAATAGGGACTCCTGAGTGTATGATGCCAGTTTGCAGAAGGCCCTAGGTGAAGCACTCCACACACTTCATCAAGGACCAGAATGGCTGCCTGGAACTCAGGGCACTGGGGTAACTTCTCCTGGGCCATACACCTAAGGAAAGGCAGAGCTGGACTTTGATGCAGAGAGGGTCATGTTGCTGCTGGATGGGCTGGCTTGTCAGAGAAAGATTTATCAAAGTCACACACTCCATAGATATGTATTAATTAATCATTAGAAAGAAGTGAAAAGTTATGAAAACAACACACCCCAAATACCTTTAGAAATTCAACAGTGTACCAGTTTAAGAGACTGTGAATCTCCATGGATCATTTGTGATGCCTTAAGCTGTTCCCACTGGCTGGGAAAGGACGAATCTCTCTCACATACAAGGGGCATTGTTTGAGCTCTGAGTCATAATTCTGGAGACTCAAGTGCATAACTTCATGCCTTTCGCTTATGGTCATGGTCAATGCTATTGCTCAGGTGTGCCCAGAGTGGGTGGATCCTGCACAAAGTCTTGTTACAGCCTGCTCTAGTCATTGTGCCACTGTGCCCAGCACCAGCCCAGGCCTCACCAGGCTCAACTTCTTCTTCACTCCCCAGATTCTATCCTAACCCTCCCCCAGTGCACAGCTGTGTGAATAGAGTTTCGAGTCACCAGCCTTGCCACTGGTTCTGCCCCCTTCAACTTCAGCACTGTGCCCTTGTTTCCAGCACACAGCCTATCTCCCAAGCACAGCACAAGTTCCACTGGCTAAGGAGCATCACCACTTTCCAATCTGTCTTTTCTCTCTGTATGGTCACGATGACAAGTGATTACAGACTTCAGGCCTTGCACGTTGCACAGACTTCCAAGTTCTTTAGAATAGTGGGACCCTTTGTCTTCTAATCCAACTCCTTCCTTCTCTTTTAATTGACCTCAGTTCTCATCTTACCTCTTGTGTGAGACGGGGCCATCCTCCAACCTAGAGCTCTCCCTTATGGTAAAACTTCCATGATCTTTATTCTTCTACTGGATCTTTTCTTCTTTTTAAAATTTCCTTCCTTCCTTATTTCCTTCTCTTTATTTGGAGACAGACAGACAGACAGACAGACAGACAGACAGACACACACACACACACACACACACACACACAGAGAGAGAGAGAGAGAGAGAGAGAGAGAGAGAGAGAGAGAGAGAGAGAGAGACGGAGAGATGGAGAGACAGAGATAGATACAGAGACAGAGACACACAGAGAGAGACAGAGACACATATATGGTGGTGTGTGTGAGGGGGCGTGACTGTCTTTGCATCTTTGGTCATTTCTATTAGATGCTCCACCAACACTTTCTCGGGGAATGAGTAGTAAGGAGGACTCACATATTTGATATGCATTGTCACAGGGAAATCAGTCTCATTGTCTCTATCTGAAAAGAGTTGATGGGCCCCTAAGTCTGAGATACAGCCCACAGATGGCATCAATGTTGTGCTTAACTGTGTGGAAAACAGCCTGCCCTGCTACAGACAGGCTACCTGTCTGCTCTCATCCTTTAATTTTGAATACCTTAAAGGGATAGTGTATGCCTTTCACCTTAGGATCCTTGTGGCTGATATAAAGACGGGGTGTTGCAATGTCTTTAAATAAATGGATGTGCATAGCTTGATGCTTCCAACTCATAGGCCTTTCATTCTGGGCTACAGTGGTATGAGCCTAGTAATCTTTCTTATTATGGACTCAGAATGGCAGAAAGGGTAGAAATGATGACAAGACTTACAGTATCCCCAGGCGGAGTTCCCATGACATACAGTGAGGACAGGCATGCTGCCTCTGTCTCCAGCTTACTCTGCAATCTTGGGAAATTCATTTTCCCTCTCAGTTTCTCCACTTAAAAAGAGAACAAGTTGGATCAAGTGATCTTTGAGGCTCCCCTAGCTCCACCTTCCTCTGATTGGCTGCACACATTTCTAACTGTGAATCACAGACTTCAGACTGGCTTGTGTCAGCACATGCCCACTCTGCCTTCTTACCTGAGAATTTGTCATCACTTGAACATTTTTGTTACCCAAGAAGGGAGGGAACAGAAACCATGTATTATTTTTAAGCTGGTATTCCAGGCAACAAGGGAAAACCCAACCCTGCCCAAGGCCAGATGAACTTCTTGGTGCCCGAGACGCAGAAGAGAGAAGATCTAGGCTGAATACAGCAGAACCAGGTTGAGGTCCATCATGGGCATGAGAACTCAGGGAGCATGGAGCCTTTAGACAGAAAGCCCAAATCACTTAATTGCAAACGGCACTTAGAACAGATAGGGACTTGTATATACTATCTTGTTGTACAAGAGGCTTTTGGGTAACAGAGTTCACTTAGGTGCTGTCAGAAGGAGATTATCAGAAGTCCCTTATTAGTGCTAGTGCTTTGAAGGCCCGAGAAAGTGATTTACCCTAGCTCAGTTAGCTTCTTAGTACATACTAGGGCCTGCTAAGCTCCAATAGGCACATTGAGCTGCACAGCTTGCTCCTCCCAGGTAATCTGGCAATCAGCCTGGTTGGATCTGAGTAAAATTCATCTATAAATCCTGGGTGGCTGAGATGGAGCAGCCAAGCCACATGTGCAGACACACAGCAGTGTAAGTACAATGGGAAACAGGCTTGGACAGCAGCCCAGGCCAGCAGAAGAAAGGGCTTTGGGACACAGGCCTCAAACCTCTGGAATGCAGGAACTGCTCACTAGGGTGGAAGATGGCTTGGAAGGGAGCCAGACTGGTTCTAGTGTCAAATTACCAGTTCAACCTCAGACAAATTAGCTCTTAGCTCCAGCTCTTGGCTTCTTGTCTGTCCGCAGAGATAACTAGAAGAAGTCGGTCTTGCTCACATGCCAGTTGCTTGCTTGCATGGCCCTTTGTTCCCTGCCGCCTGTCTAAACCTTACTGCTTCCGCAAGGTTCTGTTCATCCCTGCTTTCTCCATGACCCTATGTGTGGCTTTCAGTCCTCCGCTCTTGTATTTAATGTCAGTTTCCTTCCTATCGTGATGGGAGGCGTTATAAACAGAAGCAGACAGAAAACCCCCAGAGCAACTCCGTTTGGCAGGAATTCCTAAGCAAATTCTGTGGGAAAGGGTCTGCACTGGGTATGGCGCAATATAAATAGAAAAGGGGCTCAAAAGACCTTCATATATCTTAAATACAAAGCACGATGAAATGGTGTTCATTGCAGAGCAATCACTGTAGTGACAGGAACAGACAACGAGATAGAATCCCATCAGTCACTCACCTTAGTGACTAATCCCCGGCTGAAAACTCCTCTCTAAACACGTCCGGACACATTAATCACCCCTAGGCTACCTCTGTGGGACCCTTTCTCCTTAGAGGGAAGCCTGAAACTTGTAAGGCAGCTGAGTACAATAATAAGTCAAGTGTGGCTCACCACTGCGCCCCACGAAGGGATGAAGACGTCCAGGGCAGCACACAGGTGACCTGAGTCCTCTCAGAATCCACACTCTCTGTCTTGATATCCCTGATTCTTGTACTGGGGTCTGGCATAAAGAATTCAGAAACCATACACTTGGGGCAGACTTAAGCCCGAGAGAACTGCCTCTAGGCAGTTCTGGTCCAAGCTTTCTGGTTTTCGGCTAGAGGATTTGACACTCAGGAAAAGTGAGAGACTCTCTTAGATCACAGAGGCAGCTGGGGGCTCAACTGTGGTGACAAGCCTGGGATCCTGAGCCAGATGGTGCCCCACCCCTGACCTTTGCAGTATGTTGACCCCAAGCCAAAGGCTCAAAGGCTTGTAAGAGTCAAGCATGTTTAACTCTGTGCAAAGAGGTTCAAATGCCCCATTCCCCTGGGGTCCCGTAAACAAACGATTCTGGGTTGCTACTTTCTAAAGCCTGTTGAGAGACAAGAACCATAGTTACTCAGAACACTGTATAGCAGTTTCCTTTTGGATAAAGGTAATTAACCGAGATCTTATCATTTCTACTCCACTTTGCCCGTCTTCCAAGAGCCAAGTGCTTATAAGCAGTATGTCTCAGGGGACAGGCAGGGTGTTGATGGCAGGCTGGCATTTCAGTGCTGTCTGGGAACCAAAGCAGCTTCAGGGGAGAGAAGTCCTTTCTCACAGTATTCTCTGATGCCATCGCCTCAGACCCAAGCCTCGTGGGATTACAGCTGAGGTTCTGGCCCACAAGCTTGAAATAGGCGGTGGGACTCAGGCTCCATCCTCAGGGACTTAAGATAAAAAGCAAAAGCACATATTTGATCTATAATAAATGAGGAAAAAAATACTTTGATGGAAGTAACAGTGCTGCAGTTAGGGCAAGCGACAAGAGATCTGTTCAGGAAAGTGTAATGAGTACATGAAGGTGAAAGTAGAAGTGGGCCCAAGGGATCAATCATCCAACTGCTTTGTTTCCTAGCTGGAGACCTGGGGAGGTCAGGGCACTTATGGCAGAGAACATAGGGAGTTAGTAACTGAGCCCCGTGGTGCTCTCAGCAAGGGGCTTGTCCACTGCTACTGTGCCCATGCCTTTGATCCTGGGGTACTGAGGTGGACTGCAGGCCCCTCCAGAATTGGAATGAGCCCGTTACAAGGGCCTGGGATATAAAGAGAAGCCTCCCTGACTAGGCCTGCCTTACCTACTCTCTACCAAGTTCCATCTGAGCTGTCCCTATGTAGGACACAGGCTGACATCCTGAAGTGGCTCTAGGGCTTAGAGGGATGACCTACCCCTGACTCCAGACTGAGAGGTGCCAGAGGACTCACTGGATTTCCCAAGAGAATTCATGAGGACTTTTCAAAGGGCCGTAATTACAGATCAACCACTGCTGTGCCGTCTTCCTCCAGTGTTTCAGTGATCTGAGAAGTGTAACTCAGACAAAACCATATTTGGTTCCTCAGTGTGTATCCATAACTTTGCCGTCTATTTTGTTGATTTCCCTTCCTTTCTCTCAGGGCTCAATGTCTGCCTCATATTCATCTGGACTGAGTATGAGGGGGCAGCATGTACGTGCTCGAGACATGCTCTGGTTAGCTTCAAGCTTCTGATAAGTACAAATAGGTGTCATTTGATGACTTACTTCTGTCAAGGGGGCCTGGGAGTCCTCCTTTCTCAAATAGAAATGGAGATAGTCCCTCATGGGGATGTTGTGGGGGAAAATGAGATGGCATGTTCAGTTCTTTTTTCTAATAGCACCTTCTAAGAAGAGGCTGTTCAGCCACAATATCTATTATTAACCCCACCACAGGACCAGAAACCAGGTTGATCTAGAATATGGAGGATTGGATGCTTGAAGATTTTGTATAAGAGAAGAGACATGCAGGAATCACTCTAGATGGCCTTGTCAGGTCTGCATGAGCAGAAGCACAGAAATCTCAGGGCACAGGATTTCTAAGGTGTCTCTGTTGACTCTGCATCATGTTTTGAATACAAAATATCCCCCATAAGTGAATGCAGTTCACTTCTTGCCAGTGGCACTATTTTCTGAGGTGGTGGATTCTTAGGAACTATGGCCTGGTTAGCAGAAGCAGAGTGCTGGGAGCAAGTGTTGAAGGTGCCCAAATGGCTTCCTGATCTGCTCATGTGTAATAACTGATTCCACAGACTCCTGCCACCTTGCCTTCCTTGCCAAGATGAACTAGTCTGTCATACCCTCTGAGCTGTGGGCCAAAATATAACCTTCCCTCCTTAAATTAATTCTGTCAGGTTTGCTTAGTAGTGTTACCTTGCCAGAACCTATAATCACCTGGGAAGAAAAAAAAATCTCAATTTTCTACAATTTTTCTAGATTTAGGGTTGCCTGTGTGTGTGTGTGTGTGTGTGTGTGTGTGTGTGTGTGTGTGTGTGTTTTGGGTTGTCTTGATCGTTAAGTAATGCCTACTATGGGTGGCACCATTCCCTAGGCAAAGACTTCTCAGCAGTAGGAGAAGAGAAAGTTAGCTGAGAGCAAACAAGTAAACAAGAACAGACATGTTCATTCTCTCTGTTTTTGACTGTGGACGTGAAACTTTACCCTCCTGCCTTGACTTCCTGAAACAATGGGCTGTAATCTGTGTTCACAAGTCAAATAAATGCTCTCTTCCCTAAGTTGCTTTTTGTTAGGGTATTTGTAACAATAGAAATGAAAGCAAGACAGTGACATAGACTTAACTAATACATCTGCTTCCTTCAAATAAAAGTATTTTGTATATGACTAGGCAGAGGAAAGTAACCTGAGACTAGGCGAATGAGACTTGCATATAGTTTCGGCTCAGCCACTGAGCAGACATATGAGCTGATTACTAGCTGGTGACCTTTCCTCTGGGACTGACTCAAGCATCTACCCACTTTTCTGCATCCTGTACCTTATTTCCCTGTGCATCCAACCATTCTATGTATTTCTGAGGAATGGCTTCCATGAAAGGAAATGGGCTGTCTTTGGCATTGTCAGAGCCTCTCTTGGTTCTGTGAGGTAACAGAGAAAATGCTTTTATTAATCACAGCCTTCTGGCCAACAGATTGTGTTCTGGGCTGTGCTGCCAAGACTCAGTGGGGAAGGACCATGGCCCTTATCTCAGCGCAGCAGGGAGCTGCTGAGAGAGAAGTAGACCGGGACTGTCCGCTGTCACCAGCACTTCCTCGTCATGGTGTTGGGCCTTGAGCACCGAGGAGGTCGCTGTCCTCTATCCTCTCATTGCTTCTTGAGAGAGCCTTGGTCCTATGGGAGGGGCCAGTGACATGTCACATGCCGGTAGAATAACTGCATCTCAACCCCCTCATGTTCCAAATCTCAAGCCACTACACATTCCTTCTTGAGAGGTGTTTGTACTCACCATACATTTGAGCTGTTATCGCTACAGCACTTATAAGAATGTTTAGTAATTCATGTAGCCTGGTCATTTCTTTGATTTTGTTTTCTTTTAGATGGTGTGTGTGTGTGTGTGTGTGTGTGTGTGTGTGTGTGTGTATGTGTACTACTCTTGAGGAAGTTGAGTCTTTCTTTCTACTATGTGGGTTCTTGGGACAGACTGGTCAAGCTTGGAGGTGAATATCATTACATCTGAGCCATCTATTTGCCAATGTAACCCTCTGTAGGCTAGGTTGCCCTTGAATTTGTGGGTGATCCTCTGCCTCTATTCCCTAAGTGCTGGGGACACAGGCATAAGCCAGTGTGACTGGCTGTCTGGATCTTATGTACAGATAATTTTTAAATTTCCATATAAGGAAGGCTTTCTGTAACGAAAACATCCTAGTGGGAAGAAATAAGATGCTGAAATCAATCAACAAATCAATCACCTTATCTTTCTCTTCCCTCCCTCTCTTCTCCCTCCTTCCCTCTCCCTCTCTCCCTTTTTTCTTTGCTATTTGTTTTTGAGACAGGGTGTTATGTAGTCCAAGCTGGCTTTGAACTTGCAGTGTGACTGAGGATGGCCTTGAACTACTAATCCTCCTGCCTCTCTAGCCTAAGTGCTAGTATTTCAGGCCTGTAGCACCACCACTAGCTTATGCAGAGCTGAAGATGGAACACAGGCTGATGAGTACGAATCATGATCCACAGGATCAAGATTACCCTAAGTGAGTGTCTGATGTCCCCAAAAGAGAGAAGACGTCACAACAACCTAGTAAGCTGAGGAGGCAGGTCATGAAGCAGTACACGTAATGCCAACATGCTTTACTTTATATGCACACTTGCATAGTTTGCATGCACTGGAAATTTGGGACCTTTTAATTTGCACTAAAATCTTAACAGAGGTTTTAACTGTTGACTGTACAATGCTGGTATTCCGCTTTCTTCTGCATTTCTCCAGGTGCATATAACATTAATATTCATAAAATAATCAATCAAACAAACAGAAAAGCATACAATTTTACCAAACAAACAACAGTTTTGGCAATCTTGGGGGAAGGACTGCTCTGTTACTTTTCCTCAGTAGTTGTCATTTTTAAACAATTCACATTACTTCAGGTTTCATTGGCAGCCACAGATCTTCAGTTCTGACTCCCTCAGTTAGTTGAGTAAAATGAATAGAGAGATATTTAAGAGGACCCAGGCAAGCATCTCAGCACCCCAAAGAAACTGTGAGAGGGAGAAACCATGTCGGAGTCTGGCTCTATCTGACTGGGTAGGGACTGCAGGTTAGTTACTTCTCTGAGTCTTTTTACTTTGTCATCTCTGACTAACAGTCCTACCAGGCCAGTGTGTTAGGACCATGTTTAAAGTTATGTATGTTTGTGAGATGTGAGGAAAGAGATAATACACACCACCAGTAAAGGCTGACGTACCATCAGATGCTGTTCAGAAATTGGAGTGCTGAGATAGACAATTCAAAGGCAGGGACAGAGCACCCTTGGGTGTCTATGGCTAGGTCTAGGGTTGCCTGCTAAAGTGCTGAAAAACATCTATTTACAGGACAAATGAAAGAACCAAGAAGGCTCTAGAACCTGGAGCTTCTCCAGGACAACATTATCTGCCCTTGTTCCAGGGAACATGGAACCTGAAAGTGAAGACTACACTGGGAGACCTCAGCCTGCAACTGTTGACCTCAAACCCTGTAGATACTCCAAGGCAGCAGTTCTCAACCTGTGAATCAATGGCCCCTCTGGCTGTTGAATGACCCTTTCACAGGGGTTGCATATTACACATTTACATTATGATTCATAACAGTAGCAAAATTACAGTTATGAAGTAACAATAAAAATAAATTTAATGGTTGGGGGTCACTACAACATGAGGAACTGTATTAAAGGGTTGCAGTGTCAGGAAGGTTGAGAACAGGATATGTTTTTCTAGAGTCCCATCAAACTGTGTGGGTAGATCTTCTGTGATTTGATTGCTTTGTGGGGTTCACTCTTTTGTGATGGGCCAAGGCCAAGTTTTAGCCTCTTAACAGCTTCTCTGTTGTTGTGATGCAACAATGACTGAACTCAAATATGGGGAGGAAAGGGCTGGTGATTTGTTTGGCTGACAATTCCATGTTATAGTCCAGCATGAAGGGACATCAGGGAAGAAACTCAAGAAGAAACCCTGAGGCAGAAACTGAAGGAGGGAACATGGAGGGGTGCTGCTCACTGCCTTGCTCCTCATGGCTTGCTAAATCTGCTCTCTTGTGAGTCTATAATACTCACAATGGCCTGGGTCCTCCCACATCAAACATTAATAAAGAAGATGCCACCACAGACTTTCCCATGGGCCAATTTTGTGAAGCAGTTCCTCAGTTGAAGTTCCTTTTTCCCAGATGATCCTAGCCTGTGTTGGATTGACAAAACTCCAACTACAACACGGTCCTATCCGTTGCAGTTCCTCATGTCCACAGTTTTATAAAACACCACCACCACCACCACCACCACCACCACCACCACCACCAACAACAACAACAACACTTAACTAAACAAAAAACCCAAACCTTTTGCTTTCCCTAATGAGCCAGGTCATTATAAGAAACCATCTGTGAATGCTGTTTATAAGTGAGATGACTATTTCTAGCACCTAAATGTATGTGTCTTCCACAATATGCGGGATGTATAGAAAATAAATGGGCATTTTAAAGCAGGCATAAAAAAAGAGGGTGAATTTCAAATCTCTAGCATGATGGAGTAAGACACCTGTTGTTGGGTACCTGATAGAGGGCTCAGAAAAGGAAGCCAAAGAAAGGGATGCTACATGGAAGGAGAGACCACCCAAATGTCTCCTCTTAGAACTTCAGGAGATGAGTGTAAAGGCATATTTCCCAAAGGTTGTCAGAGGGGTACTGACCCTCTCTGATGTGTGGCCAGCACTGAATTAGGCTCACCTTGTCCTTGATGAGCCTTTGTGAAGTAGCCAGCAAGGTTAAAACAAAGCACTTCATTATGGCACATGAAAAATATCTTGGCTGGAAGGGACAATGCCAAGGCTAGGAGGACTAAAATTAGACCTTCCGGTTGTGTTTGACTTGGCAGTCTTGTGTGCAGGCTGCTAATACGGCACCCTCCCTCCCAGCCTTGAGCCTTCTGAGAGCACAGGTAACAGGTGTTGAAGGAGATGAAATGCTGCTTCCTTTGGTACCCTGTGGGGATGACAAATGCTTCTGTGCCCACGTCGATGTCACTTGGAACAGAATGTTGCGCAACACTTAGTTTTGCAGATTAAGATAAAACTATTGTTCTTTTCCTACAATAATCTAATGTCCTACCATGTTGAAACCACTAGGGAGCCTCAAGACACCACAGGGTGTATTTGAACCTTGCAGGTGTTTATCTGAAAATGTGCAGTTTCCCCGTGTGTAACCACTTCAGAATCCAGGGACTGGGTTACACCTGCCTTTGTGTTATGCTGTGCAGTGGTGTGCTCTTCACAGAAGGGCCAGGCCTCATGTCACACAGAGAAGACACAACTGTTAGCTGGCTCTTCAGGGAAAGCTATCAAGTCTTCTCATGATATTCATTCAACATTAACTTGTGCATATAAATCACTACCTCAAGTTACAGAATGAAACACTAAGTCTATATGTCTGATACATTAGTGGTAGTGACAACAGTTTACAATGTTGAGTGTTCACTGTGTTCTCATTGGTCTTTTTCCTCAATAACACATATATGTGGTATAAGTATATTTGCGTGTGTGTGTGTGTGTGTGTGTGTGTGTGTGTGTGTGTGTGTGTGTGTCTGTAGGCAGGTGTCCTGTTTAGTTTTATGTCAACACAGCACAAGCTAGAGTCATCTGCAAGAAGAGAACCCCAATTAAGAAAATACCTTCATAAGACAAGGCTATAAACAAGCCTGTAGGGCATTTTCTTAATTAGTGGTTGATGCATGCATGTGTGTGAGTGGGAGCATACAATGGTGGGGGGTTCCATCCCTGGGCTGGTGGTCCTGGGCTCTATAAGAAAGCAGGCTGAACAAGCTATGATGAGCAAGCCAGTAAGCAGCACATATCCATGACCTCTGCATCAGCTCCTATCTACAGGCTCCTGACCTGTTTGGGTTCCTATCCTGGCTTCCTTTGATGATGATATGGAAATATAAGCCAAAGAAACCCTTTCCTCCCCAGCTTGCTTTGGTCATGGTGTTTTGTCACAACAATAGTAACCCTAACTAAGACAGCGGGTACATGTGTGCATGTGCATGCAACGGCCAGGAGATGAAGTTAGTTGTCTTCTTTAATCACCCTCTGCCTCATTGCTTGAGAAAGGCTCTCTCACTTAACCTGGAGCTCAGCAGTGTTGCTAGGCTGCCTGGCCTCTGGGCCCCAAGGATCCTCCTGTTTCTGCTGCCTCGGTTCTGGGACTATGGGTAGAGGAACCATGATCTGCCTGCTTATGTGGATGCTGGGAATCTAAATTCATGTCATTACGCTTGTCTATCGAGCACTCTATCAACTGAGCCATTTTTTTGCTCACCCTTCTAACTGTTTGATGAAGTAGATGCTTGTCGTGAGAATTTTAGTTTCTTTAGAATCCCAGTTGTGTTATGTGAATATGTTTTTGTTTTAATCTCAGGCGCGGGACAATCTGCTTCAGGTTATCCACAGCAGCTAACCATGATTTGCCTCATGCCCTGGCAGGGGCTTGATTTTTGCCAGCTGAAGATAGTTGGTTTAACCTTTGAAATTCTGATGACTCTTGAGAGGGTGTCAATAGGAGATCCCCAAGAGGGCCTGCTGCTCCCCTGCTGCTCCCCTACTGCTCCCCCTGCTGCTCTCCCTGCTGCTCCTGTTGATAGTGGTCCCTTCTGCTAACCTTTTATGGTTGCTGATTGCTGTTTGCTGCTTAGAGATATCCTGACATTGAAGCTTGCAATTTCCCCCAAAGAACTCCACACTACTAATCAGCAGGAAGTAGTATTAAAAAAATAGACACTCCTTTCTCTTCTGCCCTCTATCCTCTCCTATCTAGTGCTGGGAGAGATAGGGATGGTGAAGGGAAGTAGGAAAAAGGACTCAATGAAGTATCCAGAAGCCCAGCTACAGATACTACCATGTCTTTTTTTTCAGGACTAGGAATTTCAGCCCTACAAGCAACAAAATGGAAGCCTTGGAATCTAAATCTGTCAAGCAACAACACACACTGGTAGATATGTCACTAATTAAAGCAGGCAAGAAAAAAGATGATACTTTCTAGAATAGAAGCTACCATTTCAGTGTAATACCACACAGTTCTTTTTTGCCTAGGTGTTAGCCTTTCTATGGACCTGTCTCTCCACATGAAATAGCTTCAAAGGCATGCAGATACTCAGACCCTTGCCTCCCCATTGCTACTTCCAGTCTTTAGTAGAAGGGAAGGGGTTTGGATGCTAAATACAAAAGAAGAAACTCAAAGGGCAAAGAGTTTGCAGAGGAAATATGAGCTCTTCTCAAATAAATGCAGGACTTACTGGAACAAAAATAGCCATATAGATCAGCATAACAGGATGGAGAGGCTAGAAATAGATGCAGCTATGCATAATCACTTAATATAAGATCAAGGAAGTTTTTCAGAACGAGTGGGAAAGGAAACACATTTTGTAAGTGACCTCATCATCCCTTGAGAGCAAATTTGGTGAAAAAAAAAAGTAAGTTAACCACACTATATGTTCTATATTTGAAAAGTATTAATGTTTGGCATAAAAATGTTACAAGTTATAGCATTAAATTTTAACATGAAGGTAAGTCAAGAGAAACTATTTGAAACTGAAAATATAGAGAAAATATTCAAAGCTTTATATTTACACACTTGTATATAAACCATATACAATTACTAAAGAAACCACCAAAGTCAGATAAAAATGAATGACTGAATGCAAATGGACAAATCACAAGAGTAAACACAAATAGTAAACAAGCTGGGAGAGGCATGACTTATTTTAAGGTCAGGATGGATTTTCCCAGTTTAAATGCAATTGTAGCAACTATAAGGCCAAAACCAGTAGACATAAGTACAAAAAAATCAAAGTTTCAGGAGTCTAAAAAAAACCACTGGAAATATAAATAACTGCATAGAAAAATACACACAATATTTGTATCTTTTATTTTATTTTTAATTTTTAATTTGTTCACTTTACATCCCAGTTGTAGCCCCGTCCTGATTCCATCCTCCCTTTCTCATACTCTCTCCCTCCCTCCCTCCCCTAGTCCTCAGAAAGGAGAGCCTCCTCCCCTAACATCTGATTTCAGCCTATCAATTTTCATCTGAACTGCCTGTATAAATATCTTTTAAGGACTAAAGAAGCTTAAAAAGAAAGGAAAAGTGGACAATCTGGGCAAGCACAATGTAAATAAAAAATGAAATATCACTGGACAAATTTTCTCCTATAGAGAAGTGTAGTTAAATCGTATGTTTCCCCTAGAAAAGGCTAGAATGCTAGAAATCAAAAGTATTTGATCCAAGGAAAGAGAAAGAGACGGGGTGTGTGTGTGGGGGTGGGGAGTTGCATGTGCATGTATATGTATGTACATATGTGTAGGTTTGTTTGCCTATGTGTATGCATGCCAGAGGTTGACTTTGAGTACCGTCCTGTATCACTCTCTTTCTTGATTCTTGAGATAGGGTCTCTCACTGAACCTAGAACTTGATGGTTTGGTTAGGCACCCACCTGTTTCTACCCACACCATCTGTGCACTGGAGTTACAGATGTGTGGTGCTCTTATATGAATGTTGACAATTTGAACCCTCATCCTTACACACTAATCACTTTACCTACGGGACCATCTTCCCCGGATCTGGAGAAGGTATCTTAAGGAAATAACCCAGGGAGAAAAAGTTATAGACAGCGGTATGTTTATTTCAACTTCATTTGATAATAGTAAAAGTTCTGGATTATGGGAAATAGATGGTAAATTACAGAATGTGATCTTAATGAAATAAAAATATGAATGCAATGTTGAAACACAGAAAATTGCTTATGATATGCTAAGTGGAAAAAGAAAAATACAAGATTAAAGTGCTCTATAATTACTATGTATATCACAAAGCAAACAATGTTTCCTCTTTTTCTTGATGGGTAAAAGTTGTGAAATATGTGCAGAAATCACACTCTATATGAGAAGATAGAATGACAATAAAGTGCTTATTTCCTGTGCCAATGATTCAACAACAAAGAGATACATAATATATAAGGTAATTAACAGCAAGTTACAAGAGGGGATGATTCTCATAACACAGAAGACTCTATGTGCTAACATAAGAGGGTTAGATATGGAAAGCCTCTTGTAGGCTACCTTATTAACTTACATTTGGACAGAGAACCTGCAGAATCTAATGAACAGTCTCTGTTATGAAACCAAGAGGCCTGAGTAAGCAAATAGTTTAAAATTAGGAATAGAACTGCACCTAGAACTCAGCCAGGTATTTTCATTCCAGGCTCCAAGCTTTTCCATTATTTTCTAGAATGTCTATAGTGACTGAGCCTCAAAGTACCCAGATGTAGGTGGTACCATTTACACTTATGATGGATGGCAGTTGTTATTTATTTTCTCAAGGTTTTAGGACTCAGTTATTTTTCTCTCCCCTCACTCTGGGAAGTGACAGCAGCAGAGCCTTGGAATTCCCTCCTCCAAGTATCCTTTATTCCTTTAGTTGACCAAGTTGAACTGTTTTGTTTTTAGCTTATTCCTTCAAAGAGTTTATGGATTCACTGAGTAAAATAGTAGAGTGTTAAGGGTCTTTTCATTTCCCATATCCAGCCCAAGGATCAACTCTTGCGATAGGAGAAGTGAATGGATGCAAGAAAAGTGAACTAATAAAGATACCTGGCCACTCTTCTGGGACTGGAATGGGCCAGAAGATTTGAGGAAGGACAGCTCTTGTTCTGCCTTGTGAGCACTTTAGTGAAGACACCTGTGTATGATATAATCATATGTTTTTAATTCTTTTTTTTTTTTTTTTTTGGCTTTTTTGAGACAGGGTTTCTCTGTGTAGCCTTGGTTGTCCTGGACTCACTTTGTAGACCAGGCTGGCCTCGAACTCACAGTGATCTACCTGCCTCTGCCTCCCAAGTGCTGGAAAGAAAGGCGTGAGCCACCATGCCTGGCTTATATATAATCATATTTTGGACAGCAAGAATAGTCCTGTATGATTATAATGGGGTTGAAAATTTCCAGGAGTCTAGTGACATTTCAACCATTTAATGTGACAACATAGCTCAAAGCATCATGCACCAATCAGGCATGGTGGTGCATGTTTGCCTTCTTAGGAACTCGGGAGGTAGATGAAGGAGGATCAGGAGTTAAAGTTGTCCTTGGCTACAAAGCAAATTTGAGGCAAGCTTGACCACATGCAATAATGTCTCAATAAACCAAATGAACAAAACCGCGTCTGATAAATGGTCATGACATCACATTTTCTTCTAAATATTATGCTTAAACTCAGAGTTGGGTGCTTTTGGCCTTAGAGAGAATGGTTTTTCTGCAGTGGGTAGCAGCTAATGGAGAGATGGTCAAAGTGCTGAGAATAGGAGAGCAAGTACTCAGCTCTAAGGGGACATCTGTATTTGCCTCACCATCATTGATGATCAGGAATGTCACAGAAGAGGAGGAGAGAATGTAAGAGCCAAAGGATGTGAAGGAGCACTGTGTAATGCTGTTGTCTGGATGTGACATAGCTACCTCACTCATAAACTCACAGCAGCTGTCGTCACCTGTCAAGATCAAACCAGCCAAAATTCTGGCATGGATGGGATGGGCAATCCCCAAGCCCTACCCCTTACTGAGAAGCCATGACAGGTTTTAGTGGCTGGGAAAGAGAAAATCTTTCTTTAAGGATGTGGCCAATGACAGACAGTTTTCCTGTGCTCCAGTGGATGACCCCCAACAGACATATGAGCAGTACTAACTGGACTTAGTGAGTGTAAAAACAAAAGACATGAAGCTCAGAGGGAGTATGTTGGAAAGAATAAAAAGATTAATAGGAATGACAGAGGTATGAGAGAGAGAGTAATGGTTTGAAAATGAACCAAATACACCAAATTCATACAAGAAATTGTCAAATCATAATAATAATGACAATAATGAGTGTGTTCTAAGAGGCTACTTCAGCCTCATGTATCTCATATTTACTGTTTTTCCTAATTGTACCAAGAGGTCAAGTTGAGCCATTGACCTGTATCATGTCTGATTGTAGAACTGCACTCTAGGATCCTTCCCCAAGGATGAAATTGCCAAAGGATGCATTTCTCAGGCTGTATCCTTGTCAATAAATGATAGATGATTATGCTCATTCTATGGTTTATATTTGGTTTCTCTTTTGAAATGACTAATGTTAATGTGTCCAGAGAATTTTCAGTTAGAAAATTAGTTTAAATTTGAACAAGGAAAATAAAGACAAGAATAAAATTGTGCTATTCAAGCAAGAAAGTGGAGTTTCAAGCACGAGGTGACAGTCTCCTCTAAAACTGTAGTTCAGGAGGCTGCACTTCATGGCAGAACATGGTGGTTCAGAAGAGGTCCTCACATGGCCGGCAGGATTGGAAGTTCTGAATTTTTTTATACTTGTTTATAGGGGCAGAGGGGAATTTGACTTTTCCACAGAAATCTATCATGTTTCTATCATTTATATCTATTGATCTGTCTTTTGATTATCTATCATATCATATCTATCTATCTATCTATCTATCTATCTATCATCTCTCCATCTGTTTATCCATCTATACATATGTATGTATGCATGTATGTATGTATGTATGTATGTATGTATGTATCTCTATCATCTATCTGTCTGTCTGTCTGTCTATCATCTCTCCATCTGTTTATCCATCCATCTACCCATATGTATGTATGTATGTATCTACAAACACCACCATCTATCTATCCATCTACTTCTTCTTCTTCTTCTTCTTCTTCTTCTTCTTCTTCTTCTTCTTCTTCTTCTTCATCATCATCTCCCTCCCTCCTTCTCTCTCTCCTTCCCTCCTTGCCTCCCTTCCTTTCTCCTATCTTACCTACCTATACATTATCTATTGAACAAGAAGAGGAATATGGTAGGGCTGACTAACACTCTATGGGTATGGAATATGTGGCTAGACAAATTTCAAAAGTTTAAGTCTGGTAAAACTATGAAATAAATGAGGAATAGGAAGAAGATAAATATCAAATCAAACCCAAGTAGGCATCTTCCTTGGTCTTCAAGTTAAGCTGCTTGTCAAGACAGCATGTTGGCCTTTTAAGAACTAGATTGTGACACAGGAGTTCAAAGCAGAATCTTAGAATTCATTTACTGAGGGGGAATCTAAAGACCCTGCTGTAGATCAGTTATTTCCTTTTCTACATAGTAAAACAGACTTGAGAAGAAGCAAGTGTGTTTTAAGAATTCAGAAAACATCTGTGGCAATCTTGGTGCCCATTCCACGATCTTGTCAAATGCAGCTTTCCCCAGTCCATCAATAAAACAAGTGGGCACCAGAGGAGACACACTAACCTATCTTGCAGAGTCATGTCAGGCATGGAGGATGTGGTGAGCAGGACACAGTATGTCTTAATAAACCAGGAGAGAGTCATGAGTTTGCAACCTTAGTTATGAGTTTAGGAATCAGCAAAGAATCCTCATCCTTTGTGTCTTAATTAGCTATTTCTAACAGTGAATACACCCTATGACCTCTATCCTTTTGACTGTATCTCATTTCAGACACAGTATCTTTTTGTGACCACTACCTAATTAGTCTGCAATTCCTCCTCTCATCTGGTCGTGACATTGCTACCATGGAGCCCTGGCTAGAATGAATGTCCAACCACTTCGGGCATTTGATAGCTCCTTTGTGAGAGTCACAGGAGCTGCTCTGATGTCCATGCATTTTCTTCCAGCATCATCTCTTTACTGCCCCAAATTCCTATGCCCAGACTGATGCTCACACTGTCTTGGCATTCTGAAAATTATATTAATATTAGATCATGTCTCTGTTAGCACAGTAGGCACTAGTTGGGTAGACAAATAGATGAAAGTAAGGTTAAAGATATTTACTTTTTAATCTGCAGCTAATTTTCTTTTTTCCTTTTGTTGAAAACAGGTTTCTCATATAATAAATCCTGATTATAGTTCCTCCCCACACTCCTTGCAGTTCCTTCCTAACTCCCCTTCCATCTAGATCCACCTCCTTTCTGTCCCTCATTGGAAAACAAAGACAAAACAAAAACTAACACAAATGTGAAAACAAACAAAGAAACAAACAAACAGAAGGAAAAGAACCCAAGAAAAGTCACAAGAAACAGATATAGATGCAGAGACCCAGATGCTTGCACACTCAGGTATCCCATAAAAACACTAAACTGGAAGCTGTAAACAAAGGACCTGTAGGGTAAAAAGAGAGAGAGAGAGAGAAAATTCCTGATGTGACATTATGAGATAAGGAACCTCCAAAGGTGTCGGTGAGTTTTTTAATTTTGTTTTTGTTTGTTTGTTTGCTTGCTTTTCTGTTGCCATCTCCTGCTGATCATGTGGCCATCCTTTAGAGTACTTTGGCTCCCCTTTGGAGTAAACTAAATTTTCATTTGCAAGTGGTTAGGAACTAGAAATTGCTTTCTGGGTTATGGATGGGGCCATGTGTCCACTCCTCTTCTCAGCTTCTGGACTCCATGTGGTACAGGCCTGGGCAGCCCTGTGCATGCTGCCTCAGTCTCTGTGAGTTTGTATGTGCATCCCTCCTGTTGAGTTTAGAAGACCTTGTTTCCTTGGTGTCCTCCATCTTCTGGGTCTTAAACTCCTTCTGACCCCTCTTCAGGTTTTCCGGAACTCTGAGGGGAGTGATTTGATGGTGACATCTGTTTAGGGCTGAGTGTTCCAAAGTTTCTCACTCTGCATAATGTCTGGCCGTGAGTCTCTGTTTTTGTTCCCAGCTGCCATGGGAGGAAGCTTCTCTGATGATAGCCGAGCAAGTCACCTTTATCTGTTTCTTTGTCTGGAGTTGATATTTCTTAATCTTATAAATATTTCACTAATTTGTCTTCTCTAATTCTCCTCTCCCTAAGAATGAGTACAATGTCTGTCTTGTTTACTAACGGATGTGCAATATTTAAGAGTTGACTAGATACATGGGTGTGTGGATGAATGAATAAACCATTGCAACAGAGGTTTTGTGCATTTATTGCAGCTGGGCAGAGGTGTCAATCAAGCACATTTGTGGGAATTCACAAAGGGCTCACACAAGAAACATGTATGTGGTGGATGAGCGGGGCTGTCAGGCAGAAAGCATAGCTGCAATAGTGCATGGGATGTTCAGGCATGATCAGAGGTGGGCAGGAGAAACCTAATGGTAGGAGTGAGACAATTAGAATAGCATTATGTCCCACTGTCTGTGTGACATTGACTAAGTCATGGAATCTTTCTTAGCTTTCATGTCCTCATGCTAAAAGGAATTATGAAGATGAAGCATGCAACGAGGTGGGTGTATACGGAACAAGGGATGGCATAGAGCAAGCATCCTCCCACTGCTAGTCTGCCTCCTCTTCTCCTTAGTGTATAGTATTTTTCTTAGTGCAAGTATCTCAGGTGGTTCCAAAAACGATAAAATGCCCAAACTTTTCCATTGAGTGCTCTCTGTAGACTCTAAGCTCCTATCCACATAGCTCATCTATCCTGTTGTATTTGCCAGGAGCAAGTTGGCTTCAGCTCAGACTAAAATGGGAATTGGCTCAGGAGCAAGAGGAGCCAACTTGCTACTTCCTCTTTGTCTTAGTTAGGGTTTCTATTGCTGTAATGAAACACTACAGGATCCAGGACCACCAGCCCAGGGATGGCACTACTCACAATGCGCTGGGCCCTCCCCCATCAATCACTAGTTAAGAAAACGCTCTACGGCTTTGACTGCATGTGGATCTCGTGAAGGCATTTTCTCAGTTGAGGTTCCCTCCCCTCTGATGACTCTAGTTTGTTTCAAGTTGACATGGACTAGTCAGCATACCCTCTATGGCTTTTACTAATTTACTTGCCACATAAAATTTTTATTCATTTACTATTTATATCTAAGTAATCTGTCTACTTACTACATTTCCACAGTGACAACTTATAACTTATTACCAAAAAAGCCTTTTTAGAATACAAGAATTACGATCAATTACACCAGCATAACTGGTATTTCTCAGGACCATCCTAAGAAAATTTGTACATATTCATCCACTTGCCTCACCTCATCTCTTGTCAACTATGCTTTAGTCATGCTGACCTTGTGACAGTCTCTGGCATAAAAACATCATTCTCATATGGGGAACTTTGCCTGAGCTTTTATCTTGCTATAGAATTTGCTTTTCCTGACAGCATGGATGGATGGCTTCTCACCATTTAGGGCCACACTAACATGTCCTTCTCAGCTCCTTCTGACCAGTTAAATTAAATTTGTCCTCCGACACACTCGTAGATACCATTACCTTGCCTGGCTTTATATTCTCTTAATTTTTTTAATTTTTAATTTTTTGTTTTTTTGAGGCAAGGTTTGCCTGTGTCTCCTTTGGCTGTCCCGGACTTGCTTTGTAGACCAGGCTGGCCTAGAACTCACAGTGATTCACTGACCTCTGCTGAGTGCTGGGATTAAAGGCATGTACCATCACACCTGGCTATTTGGCTTTATATTCTTTATAGTACACACAATTACTTTAGATTACTATCTCAGTTTACCTAATATTTTGTTAATTTGTGTGATTATTCTCCCTTTGTTTTTGCTAGAATGTAAACTCCAGGAAGTTGAGGCCCTGGCCTGTTTTGGTTGCGTCTATTTGCGTCTAGATCAGATTAAATGAATGGCTTAACTTTCAATAATTTTAAAATGCAAGTAGCAACATTTGATAGTTACTATGGAATGCGCTCATTCCATATATCAAAACAAAAAGGATGTCTGCCAAACTGGTTGACAGAAAGATCAACTTCAAGTTCCCTTAGCTACTTTGCCTGCTTATGATCCAAAAGGGATTTGCATCAGGATTCTCAATTATAATCAAAGTCAAGAAGAAATAAACTAAGCAGTCTTGAACAAGATTAAGGATAAGTGTGGTTTAGATCATTATTATTCCTTGTCTTAGGTACCTAGGGGAAACACTGGCACAGGTAACAAAACAAGTGCTTATTTTGACCCAGTCTGTTATTAAAACAAAGGCTCTTGATATTGTGGATATTTTTAGATTGCAAATCAATTCTTTCTCAGCTACAACAGACTGGTTTTGGGGAGAATTTTAATCACCCAATTTTGAATAATGGAAAAATCACTGGCTCATTTTGAGTAAATTAGTTTTACCATTTTGGACAATTAATTAGTCTTTCTAAGACTTAGTTTTTATCATCCATAAAGTTGTGGTAATACTGCCTCAGAGGAATTTTGTAAAATTGGAGATAACACAAGAAAGGAACTAAGCATAGTGGTTAATACAGGAGATGCTCATGGTCTTTCATGTCTCATCACCGGAGCTTGTATGCCTCTGTGTTTCATTTGCATCTGTAAAACAGCTCTAAGTTTCTATGGATCTAGAGGTACTTTTTCTCATAAAAATCTTGAATCCAGACACACTCAACCCTTCGGTATTAATGACTTTCATATTTGAAATTTCAACTATTCTAGTGAATTTCTGCCTCTATAAAGTAGAGGAATAAAACAATGTAAAAATAACTGATGGTTTCAAGAGCACATGGCATAGTGGGTGCCTTGAAGGAAAGTATATTCAATAAAATTATGTTACATCTGATTATCCAGAGAAATAAAATTAAGTTTTTACTTCACACTAGTCAGGAAACACAGATAAAAAAAGAAACCCAAACAAATAACATACACAAATTGTAATAAGAGACTGATAAACCTGACTACCTCAAAATTAAAAACTTTGTTCCCGAGAAAACAGCAAGCATACGTGAGGATAAATGGATGAAAGCTAAGAGAATACTTCTGTAATGATAGAACACAGGGGTTGTATTCAGAATGTGTTAAGTATCCAAACAGTGGATGAGTAAGAAACAAAGAATCTTGTTTATTTATTTTTTAATGAAACATTTTTTTTATTTTTACATATATAATTATATTATTACACATATATGCAATAAACTACCTATAGCAAGAAGAACCATGACCCGGGAATTATATAAACCTTACATTCTTAGTGTTTTGGCTATTTGTATTTGACAGCCTTGAAGAAAACATCTTTCCTATCTTGGTGTGTCTAAAATTCTGAATATAAATCAATCTCTATCACATCTTGTCATTATCAACTTAAAACATCTATATAGACCTAAAAGCATCTTAACCCCTAAACAATTAAGCTTCATTGTAAAACTAAACTACCTGGTCTTCAACCCCATTAGAGACTTGAACCTCCTTATGGAGATGGCTCCAAATGTGGCAAACAAGCCACTGGGAAAAATGTCCTCATTTCTACCACAGACAGAATTCTGCCTAAAATGGGCAAGCATGGATGCAGGCAGAGTCGATGGCCAAACTCTGCCAAGACAGGGTAAGCAAGTCCTCAATAGCTCCTGCTTCACAAATATGTCTGTCCGATATATTGGGCCAGAAGGCTGAAGATGATGCTCCAATGTTATAGGGAGTGTTGGGTGACTGTACAGGCAGCAAAGTGTCTCTGTCATCTTCTCATTTGGGAAGCTGCTAACCTGCACTGCCGGCATACTCAGGTAATCAAGTTTATTCCTTCTTAAAACAAAGACTCTTGATGTAAAACAGGTAAATCCTGTGACTCAGGAAAAAGCTTAAATGGCCAATAAAAAGTAAAACAATGACAAAGCACAAAGGAGGTTTTTTTTTGTTTTGTTTTTTGTTTTTTATATCAGCATTGCAAACTTAGACACCAAGTGTTTGCAACGATGCAGGGGAAAAAAAAAACCTTTCCATATTTATCTAATGTGCTACTAGAGGAAATAGAAACTGCCTTATCCTTTTACTTTTTTATTTTCGATAGAACAGTTTAGCAATAGGGCTGTCCCCAACTCTCAGTGGTGTGACATGTCAAGTTTTCACCTCTATAATGGTGACAAAGTGAGGCACAAGCTGTACAATTGAACTTCGGATGCTGATCTTTTTTTTTTTTTTTTTTTTTTTATTTCTGGCCTAGCAAAACACTCCAGATGCTGTCTGGAGAGCCTGGACAGTGGTGGGAGACCATAGCTCCAGGAAGATTCTGGGCTGCTTTTTTTTTGATAGAGATAATATTCTACTCTTCATATTATAAACCAGGCTTCATAAAATCATATAAACTGACTTTGTTCTACTGCATAGGTGAATACAAGGATTCTGAGCATTTAAGGTAGGCGAGAGGAAGACTGGTTAGGGGTATGAAATTCTGTTTTGACTTATGCAGATGCAGTTGTAGAACTAAGGAAGTATCCCTAAAAGTACAAAAACAAACTTGAATTTCCATCTTGGTTTGCCATATGAAATTTGAATATCACAAGAATGAAATTAGGAGGGGACCAGCAGGAGGAGTGGTGGGGAGGCAGTAGGGATGAGCAGTAAGGGAGGGGGCGTTAGAGCAAAGCGATGACATACGTTTATGAAAGGCAACAGTGGGATCTATTACTTTGTATGCTAATTTAGACATTAATTCAAAATAACATAAAGCAACGAGGAGATAGATTAGTCAAACGGCACCTGAGTTCAGATCCCCGGCACCCACGTTTGTAAGCTGATTGCTGTAATGCCAGTGCAGGGGAAATGAAGACGGGAGAATCCCTGGGGATTGTGGGCCAGCCAGTCTAGCCAACTAGTGAACTCCAGGTCTCTTGAGAGATCTTGTCTCACAAAATAGAGAGCAACTAAGGAAGGCACTCAGTGTTGACGTTTGGCCTGCACAAGCACATGTACTGATGTGCATACAATCACACACAAGAACACGTACACACATGCAATACACACAAAAACATAAAACAAAATGAATAAAACCACCTAAGATTCTCGAATAGAATGGGACTGGGGGGAACATCTATATTTAAAATTAGCATGCTTCACGTTAGTAAAATCCTCAAGCTTAGGACATGATGTATTGTCAGGAATTGGCTACTTTCAAATGAATAACTGCTCCTCTCTAAGAGCTAGACGAAAACATGATTATCCAAAACCAAAGATGGCCACTTGATTAGCAAATCATCAACACCATGAAGCAATCAGAGAAGTCAGGCTGGATTTTAGAGAAGTCTAAATTACAGACTTGGTACAAAGAAGCTGTGACTGGAGAGCTGGCCAAAGATCACATCTACAGTTAGAATTCTCCAGACAGTGTTTGTGCGTTTGTAATATCTGCTCACGTGCCTGACCCCAGTATACTGCTGGACCGCTTCACGATAGGGGCCTTTGTTTTCCTCATCTGGCCCCATGCTACGTGGATGTTCTGCAAGTGTTTTTTAAAAAATGACTTAGGAAAATAACCAACTCTAACTTGAGAAACATGCCTGTTTTGAAGCTCTGAGGCGGAAGGAATAAAGTTGGTGAGTGAGTGGCTGCTCCAGCCCCTGAGCACATAACATGAGAGTGTGACCATCTGTAGTTGCTGTTCTTATGAGATCCTAACCATACATGATAGAATAACTTCTTAGAGGGCACTATGAGTGACCTCATAGGATGGTATGATACAGACCTTCTTATAGTCTTTGGCCAGCTGTCTAGTCACTGCCTTTTTGGGCCTTGTAACTTTGAAAGTGCCTTTTGTATCAGAAAGACCCAGGGAAGACACATGCAGGAGGCTGCTGGACCGCTCAAGAAAACTTCTAGTTAACAATTAGAAATTTGAGCTAGAGCGAAGCAGAAGAAAGATTTGCTTTGCTTTTCACTGTGGTTGTTGTTGAGACATTTTTTCCCTGGTCTGTTTTGTTTTGAGCCAGGGTCTCTTGCAGCTCAGGTTGGCCTTGAACTTGATGTGTAGTTAAGGATGACTTTGAACTCAGGAGCACCCCTGCCTTTATCTCCCAAGTTCTGAAATACAGGCATTTGCCAGGATCTTTTGTTTTGGGGGGTGTTTTTTTTTTTAACCTTTTCAAATTTTATTTTGCACTACCTAATATACTTTCTAAATCTTATATTGTTCCTGAATTAAGAAGACTTGGTAAATAAAGATAGATAAAAGTGACTCAGGAAAACACACACACACACACACACACACACACACACACACAAATTCAGTGTCTTATATATGTTGCAAAGTACTCTAAGGAGCAGTACCTCTAATACTTCATATTCTGACAGGTTCATGCTGTGACACTCAGGCTGACCTTTGACCCTGAATCATGGTCCTCCTCTTTCTGTCTCCCAAATGCTGAGATTACAAGTATGCACCAGCAAGCCTGGCAAAACAAATTTAACAAGGAATAAAAAGTTTTTCTATAACAGCACTGTGGATTTTGATTTTGTTTGTTTGTTTGTTTTTGAGATAGTTTTGATCTGTAGCCCAGGATAGCTAGCCCTAATTTATGGAGATCCTTCAGCCTCCTGTACTTGAATTACAGAACTGAGCCACTATGTACAGTTTCCCCTTATTATATTAGAGGAAAATTAGGCACATAGATTAGAGACAAGATAGAAAGAGATCAAATAATTATAATAAGCTTGACTATTAGGATTATGATTTTTATTCTTTCCACTAAAATGCTAGTGAAATTGTTGCTTTTTAAGAGTAAAACCTCAGACTGCAAACAGGCAATTATCAAGTGTTCAGCAATTGCCCATTTCTCTCAGATTTTAAGTGCTGTCTTGGCTGCCCTAGTCTCAAAGGTGATTGATTGATTGACCAATGATCTCTACTCCCACCGTTATGCATTCTGTATTGAGTGCGGCTAGGCAGAGCTTGCTACTCAGTTTCCATGAGCTTGCAAACAGTTCAAGTTCATCCTCTGCTGCTGGATGACCAAGCACATTAGCCACTCTCTTAAAGCTGCACTGGCCTCTTCTGTTAGAATCTAACCTCTGCTCTCAACCTGTGGGGTTTGATCCCTTTGGGGAGGGGGTGGTCAAATGACCCTTCCACAGGGGCTGCACATCAGATATTATGCATATCAGGTCTTTATATTATAAATCATAACAGTAGTAATATTAGAGTTATGAGGGAGCAACAAAAATAATTTTGTGGTTGGGGGTCACCACAGCATGAGGAATTGTACTAAAGGGTCATAGCATTATGAGGGTTGAGAACCATGTGTTAGGCAGAGACCACTCCGCCAGCCTGCTGGGATTTTTCTCTTAGTTCCTGCATTATGCAACAGAAGGCTGCGATGTTCTAGCTATTCTTGGCCAGGAAGCAGTTAGTTCTCTTCCTCCTTCATCTCACCTTCCTGATTGCTCCTTTCCCCAAACATTGAACATATCAGTTATTAATATGTCCTATCTCTTCTTTCTTGAAAATGGCTCTGTTAATATTTCATGTCCAGGGGAAGCAATGGTAAGTAGTTTTGACACCGAGATGCCCTTAAATTTGATCAAGGTTGGGCCACTGAGATGAGTGGCCCATCACAGGCCAGTGGATAAGATTGGGGAGCTTACAGAGTGGAAAGAACGCTCCAAATAGAGATAAAAATAGATGTGCTCTTTTAAGAACTTGGAATGACCATCAGATGAAGTGGGATCATTCATCAGCAGTAGACACAAGGGCTCAGTTGGTCAAATGATGAAGTAGGCTGCATGAAGTCTTCTGTTCCATCTTCTATACCACATAAATCACACATGGTGCATGCTTGTAATGCCAGCACTGGGAGGATAAAGGTGGAAGAATCAGAAGTTCAAGGTCATGGTCATCTACATAATGAACTTGAGACCAGCCTCATGAGAGCCTGTCCTTTAAAGCAATAACTGGACACAGAAGCCAATTCTAGAGAGAAAAGTTGACATGGAATGTTCATTTAAAGATACTTCTTGAATCTCACAAGTAAAAAACACCCAAAGTTCTACTTGTTTCCAGTGGTTTTGTGGGCACTCTTTCCAGAACAAATCCAAGTGGCAAATGAAACAGCTTTAATGCAAGCAACACACTCACTGACTTGGGAGAGAATCTTGGTTCTAAACTTATGGGAGTTCCTCTCCCTCATATGGGAGAGGAAAAAAGGGCACCTGTTTACCTAAGCTCATTGCTTGTCTAAAGGCCATAGTTAGGAAGCAAACATTTGTGGCTTTGACTTCCAAAGAATGAGGCAGTCTTAACATTAACATTGTTCTTACTTCAAACAAAAGCATTTACAGTCATTTGAAGAATATAATTTGTTTTTTGAGTTGTTGAGGCAAAGTCTGGAGGTGGGGAAATCTACTGAATTATTCACATATTCACAAGGATCTGTAAATATGTGAAAATACTGGGCTTTGGCAAATAGAATAGTATAGCTTTCATATCCTTGCATAGTTTTCAAACTGTTATTAAAGGTGAGATTTTTACCCCCTGAGATAAAGTCTGTAGTTCAGGCTAGCTTTGAATTCACATGAATCCCTCTACCTCAGTCTCCTGAGTGTCAGGATTACAGATGTGTCCTCCTTGCCTGGATGAAACAGAAATTAATTTTACATGTTGCTGGATTTATGCCGGCTATTTGTCGCTATGTTTTCTTTCAAGCATACCCCAACACTGAGAGCTGAAAAAGTTGGCAACACAGAGAAGTCTGAGAAGTATAACTAAGTCAGGGAAGACTGGGAACATCAGCCATGAACTGTAGATTGGAGAAAAACCACAGTAGGTGAATTATAGCAGTTGAGCAGGTTGGGTTATCACTGGCCCTGCCATCTGGGCAAGCAAATTCTGTGTTCTGAAGGTAATCCATTAGAACAGTGTAAAAGGACCATCCATTTTTCCTGGGTTAGCCTCTGGGGCGTACATTTGAGAGTCACAAGAAGGACAGACACTCAACAGGGACTCTATCTGAAGTCCCACCACCACCATGGCAGCAAAGATAACCTTCCTCTTTCTTTTTTCTCCCACAAATAGACCACTGACATTGACTTCCTAAACATCTCTGAGATCTACACAAGACCAAGCTGTCATCACCGGTAACCTAGACAGTATCAGTTGGTCTTTTCTAATATTATTGATCTTACCATTAAAACCATAGTTATTATCACCTCTAAAACTAAGGCACCAGATGCTATCTATGTGCCAGTCTTTATATTAATAACAATAATACAATCATATAAAGATCATTGTTTAAATTTCGCAGGTAAAATGACTCCTAAATTCAAGATATTTTGTGGCAAAGCCGGATTAGGACCTGATGCTGATTACAGAGTTCATATTTCTTTCTGTGACACCATGCTTCTTTTATTGGATCAAGAAGCTATGTGTGGCTTTAAAACATTATGTGGAAGCACATGGGTCTGAAGGATTGTTCCTGCTGTAGCTGTACGTGGCTTTCTTCTGCTTCCTCTTTAGATGGTGGGATCACTGATCTCTTTGTTTATCTGTTGTGAAGCTAATGCCTAGTCTTGACATCTCTAAAAATGGAAAATTGTCCCATCTAAAATCTTTACACTATGGAAGTTTGAAGTGAGTGAGTGGGGTGTGTGTGTGTGTGTGTGTGTGTGTGTGTGTGTGTGTGTGTGTGTGTGTTGTGTTTATATTTGGGAGTTGAGTTCTATGTGCCCCTGCATTCTTTGCTCCTTCATCACTCTATCTTTTTCTGGTAGAAAAGTTTAGAAGTGCTTGGCCATATTTAACAACCCAGAGCTCCATAGCAAATGAGAAAGGGGAGGAGCCTATTGGGAGGAGCTAACACAAATGCATTTGTAGTTTTTCTTGTCTGGAAGCCATTCTGGAGGATCCCACATCAGAGGTTGAGCGTCTGTTGGAGACTGACCAATATCGACAGTTCTGCAGTCTTCTGTCACTGGGGCTTCCTGGGTGAGGAATAAAATGGGAGGTGCTAAATCCTGCAAAGGAGACCCACAGTCTCCAGAGAGAAATGAGAAATGCAGCAACAATCCTCTTCCTAAGGCCAGGAGACTGTAAACAACCGTTAGACAATCCCAGGGGGGTGGAGTTGGAAACCCAAACTCTCAGTGGGTTTCCCAGGAATCTGGAATCTGTTACTTCAGCTGCCCACAAATAGGTCTCCCTCTTGTATTTTCCTATAATATCACATGTTGTCTTCCATGGCACTTAATCTCATCTGCAATTGGATGCCTTTTTTTGATGATTTTATACCTCGTATTAGACTGTTTTCTATGAAGGATCAGCTCATAAGGATGATGACTGTTCAATAAGTGTTGAAAATACTGAAGCAGAGAGCTCACTTTTCATACAGAAGAATAAACACATCAGGAAGTGAGTTGAAAGTGAGCCAGTCTGATTTGAATTTAGAGCTATCCCTTGCAAACGTCAAGACTTTAGGCAAATTGTTTGATTTCTGTATCCATTTCTGGACCCAGAGAAGGGACAACAGATACTTCATGAACTGCTGTGGAGCATGAGTGATGCAATCTGTACCTAATGCACTCGCTGGGGTCCCTGGCAAAAAGACAACACATGCAAACGAATGTCTATAGGCTTGGCATGCTTCATGACACCATTGCTTCCCTCTTTTCCTCCTTTGAGGGATTAGTTGTGGGTGTTTGGAACACCTGAGCACTCTAAGGTCAAAGCATTTGTGCGAAGCACCGACTTCAGGTGGTAAACACAGCAGGTGCATACTTCTTTTTCTCCTGAAATATCTTCTGTGGATGGCCCAAAATTCCCACCATCCTGTTCCATCTTTTAGACAAGGATTTGGGACCATCTGGCATCCTATGATTCACTCAATGTATATTTATTAAGAATCTATAATCAGTTAGACATTGAATAAGGCCCTGTGTGAATATACCACTGAGTTAGGTAAGTGTTGGGTCCCAGAACTTTGTTTTAATACCTCAGTCCTAGAAGAACCTAGGGGTTTTGTTTTATTCACACATCAGTGTAAACAATAGGTTCACCACATGCAAAACCTCACTTGATGTTTACGGGTATGTTGAAGAATAGACTTAATCACTCATAGTTTACAGGTGAGAAAGCAGATGCTGAGCAGCCGAGGGATGGAGACATTGGGGTTTGACCTTTGGGCCTTGTAGTTCTCAGGTAGAATTTGCTTTGTCCTGTGAAGTCTGGGACTCACCACTTTTAATGATCTAATTCATTTGCAAAGTGGTAAATTCGTGTTTTATAATTTGCTTTCTTTTATTAGCTTATAGCTATAAATAGTTATTTATTTGATAAACATGGTTCTATAATAACTGATGCAATAATAGAAAACCATAAAAGCTGGAGTTTTACTGGCTCAGGGCCCCGCTGTATACTGGGGAGAGGGTATGATTATAGTAAAGAGTATCTGGCATGAAATTCTCAAAAATTAATTAAAAATATGCAAAGAAAATAATCATTTGAACCTACAATGAAAAACAAGTTCCATTGGCAAAAACCTGTAATCCCAACACTGAGGAAGTTGAGGCAGACTTGGGCAGTGGAAGCAGTGGAATAGGATCCTGTCTCAGATGGAAACTAAGTTAGAATCCAGTGTTTCTTTAGTGTATTAAACTCATTGACCAGGAGCTGCTTAAAAAATCAAGGTACATTTGCTACTATGTTTATTTTTTTGTTTACAGGCTTACACACAGGGTCTTGCTATGCAACACAGGAACTCTCTGTATAGCCCAGGCTAGCCTAGAACTCATAGTAATCCCTTTGCCCCAGCCTGTCGAGTTTTGGGATTTCAATGTGCCCTGCTACATCTGGTTAATGCTATGTTTTCAAATGGAAAGAAACTATATAGGTATTCTATTTGGCCAAAAATATCACCATGTTAATCCTAATTTAATATCAGATTTACTTTATTTGGCTCCTTGACATTAACATTCGTCATTTTATTTTTAAGGAAGGGTCTCGTGTAGCTGAGGCTAGCCTTGCATTGCTTATGCTTTTGTCCACATCTCCCAAATATACATGCATCTGCCATCATGCCAGGCTCACTGATTTTTCCTGAAGATCGTGTAGGTTTGGGGCTCAGCCCGATTTGTGTCTAGAAGCACAAGACGCTGCTATTTGAGTGTGAAAAGTTCCTATCCAGAAAGATTTTATTGGGACCACCAAATTGGGGCTGGGATTGGAATGAGATGCCACAAAATTTGTCACCCACTGTATCTGGCAAGATTTCCACTTAGGTTTTCATTTGTTTGTTTGCTTGTTTGTTTGTTAAGAAAGCTTACTTCTAGAGGCAAATGCCGGAAATGTATTAAAATAAAACATAAAAAGGGGCAATATGTCTTAAATTATACGGACATTTCCCCCGAGGAGCTTATAGTTACAAACGCAAGCTGAGTTCACTCTGTAAGGCAAAGAGTGAGTGGGAAGCTCAGCCCTCATCAGAGTAGCTTCTTCTTGCAGTAGGTGGTAATTATCCCGGAGACCCACTCTTGGACAAAGTGTAGAGATCGAGAGATGTTTGGAGTGCCCGGCTCTTTATCACACCCTTCTCCTCAAGCCTCAGGGATCTAAGTGGAAGAGGGAGTGGGAAGATTTTAAGAGCCAGAGGTATGACTTCAAAGAAGCAGTGCTTTCCAGACACGACATGTCAGATAATATACAAACTCACAGAGACTGTGACAGCATGCCCAAAACTTGCATATGCTTAAGTCAGACAAAATTTCAGCACGGAGTAGGGTAGGTGACACAAAGTTCCACTTCTAGCCAAGAAGCTATTTGAAAGGGGTAGCTGCTAGGAGAGGAAAAACCCATTTTCATCTGTGGAGTGGCACTGTTATATTAACTCCGCTCTGGTGCAGGCCCCAGGAGTAGTTGGCCAACACAAACGAGACTCCGTGGTTGTTTTGGTGTAACTGCTGTTTGTTTGTTTGTTTGTTTGCTCTGCTTTGTTTGTTTGTTTGTTTGTTTTTTTTTTTTAAGAAAGAAAGAACACAGAGTTGGGAAAAGAGGGAAGTGAGGGAGGATCTGGGAGGAGTTGGAGAAATGGAAAGAATATAATCAAAATGTATTGCATAAAAATTTCAAAGAATAAATAAAATAACCATCATTAATTAGCACTGAAATATCAGGCATCTGCCAAGCATATAATGCATATTATTTTTATGTTAAAAGCAATCTTGTAAAAAAATATAAAAGCAATCTTGTAAGATGCATTAAACAAATATGAAGACTGGAGTCCAGAAAGACTAAATTATTTTGCAGAAGACCACATGCATATTAAGTGATAGTGTCAACTCAAACCTGGTTCTAACATGTACCTAAGCTTTCTTCTCCAGTGTACTGATGTCTGATCATTAAGGTTTTCTTACTTAGAAATTCTAATTGATATCTTATATGGAACCATTGAAGAATGAAAGGCTTTTCACAAATTTATAAAAGAATAGGCCAACTGAGGCATAAATTCGATTGGCTCTTGTTTGGGTGAGAAATGTTCCTCAATACTATTTGGAGAGGCTATGGGGAGGTGCAGCCTTGCTAGAGGGAGTATGTTATTGGGGGTGGAATCCCAGGGTTTAAAGTCTTGCCTAACTTTCAGTTCACTCTCTGCTTTATGCCTGGGGTAAAAGATGTGAAATCTCAGCTTCCTGCTCCTGCTCCCACACCTGCCCCCTCCCCACCACTGACACAATGGACTCTCCCTCTGTAACTGTAAGCCAAAATAAGCCCTCTCATCCTCACATTGCCTTTTGGCAGTGCTTTATTACAGCAGCACAAAAGTGACTAATACAGGCCTATTTGTTTATTTTCGATTATCTTCCTTAAGGGACATAATTGTGGCCTCCAACCGCAGTGTATAATGGCACATACTAATTTAAAATATTTAATTGGTATAAAGTTAAACATTTAAAAATACATATTTTTATTTTGTGTATTGCAATCTTTCTGAATTTGAGATAATTTAAAAGTCACAGGCTTTGTGCTTCATGTGGGGAAATGACACAGAGCTTGAAACAGATTGGTGGGGAAGACTGGGAGCCATTAGTCATTAGCCACTTTGGCACAACTGTGGTCCAGAAACAAAAAGGGAATGCTCTCCAAGGATCAGTAGCCAAAGCACTCCAAGAAGTTTCTCCAGGCTTCTTGGACTACTCTTGCATTTTTCCCCCTTTTCCTCTTCAGAAAGGAAATAAGAATTCAATGAAAGCCTTACACATGCCAGGGGCTGTTCTAAGCACTTCCAAAGACACTGCAGTAATCCTTACTATTATTCTCAGGGTGAATTTTGCGTTCCAACATTTCTAGAGTGACTGGGCCTTCTATACAGCTGAAGCTTTCTCACCTGCACTGTGTTTCTTTCTACCAAGAACGATTTCTGTTTTGGATAAACTAGGTCGCTGATGGTTCACTACCCGTGTATGGAGACTATCTGGATTCTGATTGACATAAACCACACGTGAGGTTTGTATTAGTCGCTCTTCAAATTTTTTGTACCAAAAACACACCATGGAAACAATTTGATGAAGGGTTACTCTGTATCTCGGGTGGAAGGCAGGCTCGCTCGGCCCATCAGGGCCGGGAAGGCATGGCGGTAGGAATGTGAGGTGGCTGGTCACACTGTGTCACAGATGGGAAATGGGGAGAGATGAATGGTGGTGCTCATCGGGTCTTGTTGCCCCCCTCTTTTCTTTGTATTGAGTGTGGAACCTGAGTTCAAGAGATGGTACTGTCTACATTCATGGTGGGTCTTCTCTTCTCAGTTTAACATCTCTGGAGTGTCTTCAGAGACATGCCCAGAGGTGTGTCTCCTAGGTGACTCTAAACTGAGTCATGAAGACAAATAATCATGAGATTCGGCGGTAAATAGATAGTTGAAGATATTAGTTTTCTCCCCGCCCCATGTTAATAGTGCTATTGATATATTTTAAAGAGACCATAATGATATACATTTAGATATTCATATATGAAATTATAGCATGTCTTAATACATTGAAACTAATCCATTGGAGGGGATGGCTAGTGAGTGCTAGGAGATAAGCCAAGTGTCTTTGATAATGGCCCTTAGAGCCAGTTGAAGGGCACATGGAGATTCTTAACATTATTCTCTGCTACCATGTATACTTTCAACAGAACTAAAAAAGATATATCTCTGTTGTGTGGTTGTGGGTTGGGTTTGAATAAGACTTCCACTGAGTAGCTATGTGAACCTGGGGAACTTAGCTTACCTTGAAGTACTTACCTAATAGACCTGTATTATGGAACCCAGGAAGCCATGTGCGGAAACCGAGATACCCAGCACAGAACCTTGCACACACTAAGTTCTTTACAAAATAGCTGCCTAACTGCCTGGATTCAGTTTGGCTTCTTTCTTTATTTTTTTTATTTTCGGTATAATCTCAGCATATTTGCTTTTGGCTTTCTGAGACAGGGTCTCATTCTTTTTAGTCTCTGGTGGCCTGGAACTCACTATGTAGACGAGGCTGGCTTTGTAGCTGAGTACCACCACATCTCGCCTCTTAGGCAGTTTTGACGTAGTCATGAAGAAGAAATAGCAACAGGTCTTGCTCTCTTCTCGGATCTGCTCTGGACAGTGGGTGAGGAAGAAGATGACACCAGAAACAAGCAAAATCTCATGTGGGTAGTGCCACAGCATCCTGGACATCATCATCCTGAAAGCTATTTCTCGAATGTTCTGAGATGTTTTGAAGAATGACTCGCACCTGAATGACGGGCAATGAGTGATCACCTTACTACTTACTCCGGTTTTACTGGTCTCCAATGACATGTCACCCAAAGGAGCCAGGTGCTTACCAGATGTAGCTTATTTTTTCTAGTATCTTCCAATTTTGAAGGAGATTAGCTGCGAATGCAGTGATTTTAATGTGTGCCCAAATCTGCCAAGTTTTGGCTAGAGACACTTTTGGTTAGCAAGGCTAGATTAGGATTCCTAAAAAAGGATCAGAATTTGGATATTAGTGCCATAGGCAGTTCAGGAGCAGCCACTTCCATTGCCCTCACAGAAACTTGTCCTGACTGGTCTGTGTGAGGAGGCTCAGAGCCTGACTAAAAAAAGAGTCCACAGGGCTTTATTTTTTTATTCAAAGCTATCCTGTCCTTGTATGGTTTATGTTTATATACCCGTGCTGAATTTAAGAGAAGAAAGAACAGTAACGTTTATAAGTCTCTTACTGCATAGGGCTGAAATTCTATTATCAAATGGTCCCTGGTAGACCCAGCCTGTGGACATGAACATGGCTGCCTTTCTTCCCACAAAGGCCTCTCTGTAAGTAGAGACACACTCACTCTACTAGGAAATGACTGTGGGCTCAGGTACTTCAGCTCGTGGGAAATCTCATAAAGATGACATAGACACTTCTTAAACATTTGGTGGCCTGGGCTTTCCTGCCAACCTTCAGTGAGCTAGTCTTTCTTCTTTAGATTATTTTTTGTTATATATCTGTATGTGTTTTTGTTGTATGAACATTTTGTCTTCATGCATGTCTGTTTGCCATGCGTGATTTTCTTCCTGTGGAGGTCAGAAGTGGGCATGAGATCCTCAGAGTGGGTGGGTGGCTTCCTTCATTCTATTATCGCCCCCCCCCCTTTCTCTCTCTCTTTTTTTCTTGGCGAGGTTTCTCTGTGTAGCCCCAGCCGTAGACCAGGCTGGCGTTGAATTCAGAGATCCCCCTGCCCCTGCCTCTGTCTCTGAGTACTGAGATTAAAAGCATGCATCACCAGGCCTTTTATCTGGACTACTTTATTCAAAGGCATTAAAAACAAGCAAGCAAGCAAACAAACAAACAAACACCCCCCAAACCGGGGAGACCTATGTGATATTTGTCATTCTATCTATGGACACACACTTGGGTGGAGAGGGGACATTAAAATTGATTTTAGCTGATACAATCCTCATGTAGGAATTTTCACAAGATCAGTGTCTTGATTCTTTTTTTTTTTTTTAAAGCGGAGGTTAAACTAGGATTCTAAAGCAAAGTGATAATAATAATAATCTCCTTCCTGCACAGGGTACAATGTGTGGAGTATGCTCACAAATGTGTTAGTCTTCCACCAACCCCTAATTAAATAGGTTAGGTCAAATTTTTCATCAGAGAAAAATGAAAACCCAGAGATGTAAAGTTGCTTCTCTAAGGCTGCACCCCATGATGCCCAGACTACAGCTCTGACATCTGAAAGACATATCTAATTAGTCCTGTAATTAGTCCTGAGCCCATGCAATCCTCACCTCATAGTTCACCTGCTGGTCTCGTTAAAGCGGGTTTTTCTAATTGAGTTCTTCAGAAACAAAACAAAATGCTAAGAAGCACATCTGAACACAAGGCCCCTTTGCAAACAGCCTTAGAAGCGCAGTTGAGCAAAGCCTAGGAAACACAGTGGCCTTGACCACAGGGCCAAACATACTTATTATTATGATGATGAAAAATTGAACTCTGAGTACGGAAGGCAGCAGGTCATTTCTCCTCCAGAAATGTTTCCAGAGAAGTCTTCGAGGGAAAGTATCATCAAGTAAGAAAGCCTACCATGCCTTATTACCAGCTTTTCGTCACCCCTTCCAGCTATGCAAAATACGGAACTGTCAATAGATGCCACATTCATGCGATTTCCACAAGCATTGATTTGTTATGAATCAATTGCTCTAAAATAGTTTTTTTTTTTTTAACACCATAAGAAGACCTACACAGTAAACTAACCTGGGCCCATGGGGGCTCACAGAGATTGGACCACCAACCAAAGAGCTTGCATGAGCTGGACCTAGACCCCCTACACATATGCAGCAGATGTGCAGCCTGGTCATTGTGTGGGTCCCCTAACAATGGGAGTAAGGGCTGTCTCTGACCTTGTTGCCTGCCTCTGGATCCCTTTTTTCCCTACTTGGGCTGCCTTGTTTGGCCTCAGTGGGAGAGGATATGTTTAGTCCTCCTGTGACTTGAGATACCAGGGTGAGTTGGTGGCCCTTGGGGGCCTCCCCTTCTCAGAAAATAAGGAGGGGATGGGGAGTAGGGGGCATGAGGGTGGGACTGGGAGGAGAAGAGGGAGGGGGCTGGGATCAGGCTGTAAAGTAATTAAAGAAAGAAAAAAGATTTACTGATTTTTTTTATATTATGTGTGTGTTGCATGCATGCATGTATGCGTACCATGTTCATTCTTAGTGCCCATTGGGGTCAGAAAAGGACATCGTATGCCTTAGAAACAGAGTTGCTATGGAGAATTATGAGCTACCATGTAAACTGGACCTGAGTCTTCTGCAAGAGCAGTAGGTTGTCTTAACAGCTGAAACATCTCTTTAGCCCCTTCTCTAAAAATATTTTGCTTGAAAATTTAGTAACCAAGGCATTACGGTACCCTGAAGATCCCGAGGGTGTCCTGGATCTATGTGTTTGTTGATGTACCTGCATGTGTTTGTGTTTCTTCATCACTTTGTTGGAGGACTGCCCTTTGCCCATGACCTATTTACATTAGAGCCCAAGTCTACAACCGACAGCAACTGAAGGCTTTTGGAGTCTAGCTCTGATGTGCACACATCCCACACGGCGTCACTATGGCCTCCGTTTCTGCTGACTTCTTGGTGCTCTTTGATAGGTATTTCCTAGATGGATGAGGCATATGTAAGTGACAGTGACAGAGCTGGCACAAGAGATGAAGTATGGTGCCTCCTGGGATGTTGTACAGGTGCGAGAGGCACTTCGGAAGAGAACGTGAAGAAAAGAAAAGAGAAAGGTGAAAGGACAGCTAAGTTTTGGCAGCTGTCTCTGACACTATGAAGGACGTCGTTGAGACACTGGAGTGGGAGAGGACCAGCCATAAGTTGAATGTTAGCCACCTGGCACTTTGGATTCCTTAGTAGGAAGGATGTCTTAAGTCAATGAAAGAGATTTCTTTCTTTCTTTCTTTCTTTCTTTCTTTCTTTTTTTCAAACAAATGTAGAAACTCAGCTCTAAGGCAGGACACTGATTTGGTTAGCATGACTTTCTTAACGATGCACTCATAACATGACGCAAATAACATGTGTGTTAACTAGCACTTGGCTACCAGCCTGGCTCAGTAGGGCAGATGTGCTTGAGAAAACACAGCAGAACATATATATGCTAGGGTGGGAGAAATAATGGACTACAGACTGAGAAGGTGTGCAGGAGGGGGAGGCATGGGCACCAGAGAATTGGGGAAGTCTGCATGAGGAGGGATTGTTTGCTGGGTGTTACACTATTTCGGTTGCTATATGAACATTTGTATGATTGACCACAGTACTCTTGTAAGTCATCCTCTTTTACAGTAAGAAACTCAGCGCAAAAGATTAGAACCCCAAATCCTATTCCATTCTGTGACTCAACTCTTACTCTGTATGGAAGCCTCAAAATGTAGAACCAACATTTGTCACCTTCAAAGGGAGAAAATGATGTTCCATACATCTGCAGACTAGAAATGTACTTATATTCTCCAGTAAATGGAGGAAGAATTAGAAGACAGGAAAAACATCTTTTAGAACTGTTAAGAGCAATATGGTCATGGTGTGTGTGTGTGTGTGTGTGTCCTAGAGGTTGATGTTGGTGTCTTCTTCAATTTTTCTCTATTTTATGTTTTCCCAGTTCACTGAAATCACCACTGTAGCTAGGCTGGCTAACTTGCAAGTCCCAGGGATCCTCCCATCATCCTGTCCAGATTTTTACTAAAGAATAGAGCCCTGAGCCTCGTGCTTGTCCAACACATGCTTTCCTGAGCCAGCTCCAGACTTTGAACTTGCACCCTTTCTTCCTTCATTTCTCAAGGTGCTGAGATTACATGCCTGGGTTGCCATACCTTCCAGAATATTCTTGATTATATATCTTGTCATTTTCTTTAAGACAAGAGAAGCATTGATGAGCAGTTCCCCCACACTACCTAAACCAATGGATAATTAAAAGAATGGTTTTTCATTTCTTTGGAGAAATGAATACATATATGATCATTTAGAGAATTATTACCAATTTTATATCTGCAAATTAAATTGATTTCACATTTTAGCTTTTCACAAAAGTTCCTATGTGAGCGAGAAAATAGAACAGCAAACGCTTTATGTAAACATTTAAAAAACATTTGAATTTTTGAAAGGAATACTACTAAGAATTTTTCATGAACTCAAAAATTCGAATCAAAGAATTCCAACAAGCAGAAATTTCTACTGAAAATGTAAACAATACCAAATGATACTCACAAATAAATTATTACATTAACAAACATTTCAACACTATTGATAATGCGTGGTGAGTCTCCCCTGGGACATTTTACTTATAATTTAAATGCTGAATCTCAGGAAATCAGAAATAAACACGAATGCAACAAATTAATGCAATCACTACAAAATATAAAAACTAGTGAATCCTCTAAAAAAAAAAATAAAATAAAACCAGAGAGCCTACTGTTTAAGAATCCATCAACTTCAACAATCATTAAAATACAAAACAATAGGAACATTAATTAGGGTCCTTTGATTTGCCTTAATGAAAGTTTACCAAGGCTTCAAAACACATTTAGCATGTTAATAGTGTGCAAAAAAAAAAAAAATCTGTTTATACACAGCTCTTCAAAGATTTTCAGTCTTTCAGGGCCTAAGAGATGATAAGTAACACAAAGACAGGAAAGAAAAATACATTTGTAGTTTCCACTTCTAGGATCAATAATTGAAAATATAAGGTCTTGTCTAGGGGTCTATAGTAATTGGTAATACATTCAACTGATTTGTTATCACTATCTTATGAAAAATATTTTTAAATGTTCTTTTTTGAGACAAGGTCTCTTTTGTAACTGTAATCATGGTGGAACTCACTCTGTCGACTAGGCTGGCCTCTAACTCAGTGATCCACCTACCTCTGCCTCCCAAGGGCTGGGATTAAAAGTCTGTGCCACTACCGCCTAGCTCAAAAATGAAATAACTTTAATTAAAAGAGACTCAATTTCTATTTTAAAAAGGCCAGCAATTATTGTATTATCTATCTTGAGATCGAGAGCCACTTAGTGGATGAGAGCGCTCTAGGTCTTAATTTTAATTTGAACAAAAGAGTATAAAATGTTCACCCAGACATTATTCAACAAGTCGTTGGAAATAATGGCTATTATTATATTTTTTTTAATCAAAATTAAACAATTGGTGGTCACACATCAGATCATCTGTGTAAGGTCAGCATGGAAACAAGGCAATGGAGACACCCAGAAAAGGAAACTTACCTGGTTTGTGTGCTCTGAGTTAGCTAACGCATACAGAGCACCTGTGTAATGTAGTCACAGGCGCCTTGTTATTAAAGTGTCAAATCTCTTTGAAGATTCTTCAGTAATTTGCTATTCCATTTTTTGTTTCATTCATTAAGTAGTTTCTAATGCGTCCCCAAGATCCTTCACGTAGTAAAGTTCTCAATGGATCGAACCAGAGCCAACTCAGATTATTTTGACTCACTTAGGAAAGGAAAGCCTTCATTAGCAGCAAACCGTAAGTGGGCAATGCAATGGTGTGGTCCCTTCCCCGTGGGAACACAGAAACATAATTCTGTAGCTTCAAGGACCACGGTCTAAGTAAATGCAGTCCATAGCCTTTGTGGTCTAGGATTATCTTTCGTCTTTGACTTGGCAATATCAATTCTTGTGTATAGACAGTATAATTAATCCTTCTGCTTATTAGTAAGCAGTTTTATTTTATCTCATTATATTTTATTATTAGCCCATAGAAATGTGTTTGTTTTCTAGCAAGAGGCAGAAAAGGTATGGGAAGAGAGGGGCGGAGGAAATTGGGAGAGGTAGAGGGCAGGGAAACTGTAATCAGGATACATTATGTGAGAAAAAAAAATCCATTTTCAATAAATGGAAAAAAATGAGTGGATTAAGTGACATTCTACTCTTGTTTGCTAGATTGCGAGCCTAGCTGTTAATGGCTAGGCAATCTTTCTAGTCCAGTGTTCTACTTTGAAAATAATGGATGTAATGCTTTTATATATTTACTAAAAGTAAATTATAAAACATTCTTTAATATATAGTATTTAATTTTAGTAAAAACCATTAAATTTTGTGTGTTTGTGTCTCTGTATATGTGATGCTTGTATTCCTGCATGTTTGTGTGTGTGCACATGAAAGTGCATGTGTACAGGGGCATACGTGTGTGTGTGTGTGTGTGTGTGTGTGTGTGTGTGTGTATCAGGGGTTAACATTGGATGGCATTCGCTATTGCTCTCCACCTTGAGCCAGGATCAATCACTTATCCCAGAGTCCACTGACTAAGCTTGCTGGCCAGTCTGCTACAGAGGTCAGCCTTGTCTCTGCCCTCATCAGTGCTAGGGTGACAGGTGAGGGCCACTGTACCTGGCTTTTATACAGGTGCTAGGGATCCAATGTGGGTCGTATGCTTCTGCTGCAAGCACTTTACCAATGGGGTCATCTCCCCAGTTCCCACAAAGATATTTAAAACAGAATTAATTGTGCATATGGTCTTCACAGAAATGACTTGCTTATTATAATTGAAAATTGCATGAAAATATTTAATTGACAAATATTAATAGTTTCTGCTACAAAATATACCTAGATATTGTGGAAATACTAAAAAGCCCATTAAAACCTTGATTTCACACTGTTCAGAAAATCTTAAAGGTTATAATTTTCCTTAAATACCATCTACATTGTTTATGCTGGAGGAACAGGCTAGATTGCTATATGGGAGGAACGGCAACCATTCTTTATAGCTATACATTTTGTTTTTTTAGGAGAATTAATGTTTATGCCTATTACATATAACTAATAGACAGTGTCTATTCAACTTAGATTTGTTGAATGTATTTCCTTTTTTATGTATATGTATGTGCATGTGTGAGTGTACACGTCCAACTCAATGCACCTTAGTTTTTCCTGTTGTTTGTCTTCGTTTTGTTTTGTTTTTAAGTCAGGGTCTCTCACTGGGACCTGGAGATCCTGGATTAGCTTAGGATGGCTAGTCACTGAGTCCCAAGGATCCGCCTGTCTCTGCCACTCAGTGTTAGGATTATAAGTCTACTTCACTATACCCAGATTTTCATATGGGTGTTGGGGATTGTACACAGTTCGTCATGTTTGCACAGAAGCACTTCATCAACTGAACCATCTCCTAGATTCCTTCTATAAAAGCAATTTTCTTACATTCCCAGATAATCACAAATTTGAGGTTCACAGAAACCACTCTGTACAATGAAAATGACCTTTTGAAAAGACATTAACGTACCAGGATCAGCAATAAGCAAGCGCGCATTTGCTGACGTTGATGCTGTGTGCCGTTCTGTGAAATGTGCAGAGTCTGGATCTGTGTGCAATTCCACTAAAGACAACCATCTTGATCATGCTAAAGACAACCATCTTGATCATGCTATTCTACATAAAAGCTCCTATACAAGAAGATTACTAACATTCCTGGGCGTGTTTTTCAATTACAGATCATGGTTCAGATATAGCCAACCAAAACGTGGCCCTTAGTAGCTGCTAGTCTTTGGGGCTCCATAGAGGCTACGGGACAGAACTCCAACATTACATCTAAATAACCAACAATGCTTTTTGTTTTGCTTTTTATTGAATAGAGCATATCCAAGACAGGGCGCATGCATCCCTTTTTAGAAAACATTTACCAGGAAGGGCGGGGTAATGTGATGGTGTTAAGTGGTGCATATGCTAGGAACCCTTGCTACCTCAGGTTCAACAACACCTAAGACTGTTTAGCTCCTTTTGTGACTGGAAAAGCACCACCAAGGCCTTCCTCTGGCCTGTCTCCACCTGTCACAATCCCCCCCTCATGCTTCATCATTTGGGGGGTAGGAATAGCTGGCATTGCCTCCTGGGGACATTTGTGCTGGTTGTGGCTGTCTGGAAGATTATATTTTTGGAGAAAGAACAGGAGGGCCAAGATTATCTTTTAAAGGCATGGAACTGTGTATAGGCATTCTGGAAATGTTTTATGGAAGGGAGGATGGGAAAATGAAGCATCAGGGAATGGGAGGAGCACTGAAGTGGGCCATACATGTGCACTGTAGCTCTAGTTCAGCTAATGGGTGAAGAAAGCTGTGCATGAGGGAGGAAGAAGTACCACCCAAAAGAAAAGCTGTGTGCATGCTTAAAAAGCTTCACAGGGGTTAGGAAGCCTCACCACCCTACTCTCTAACCCCACTTCAGGTTAAACCCACCAAGGACTCTCCCAACAGTCTTTCTGCCCCCACTCCCACCCCCGCTGGTGACTTCGTCTGGAAGATTTCCATACAGCCTGGAGATGCAAGGCTCTGATTTGGTTTCTGCCTTCCAGGAGCCAGGGGAGTTGGCAGAGTCCACTGCATTTTATCCTGCAGCTTCTCTGCTCCACAACATCCCCATTCCTGCAGCTGCAGCAGCTTGGGAGAAGGCTGGACTGGCAGAGGGGTGGAGATGGCACCTGCAGTATCTCTGTAGCCTGAAGCCCCTGAGGAATTCTGGGAGTGGAGCCAGGGGAAATGGATCCACCCCAGGCAGGTCTTAGAGAGGAGCTACCCTTGCCTCTGGTTTGCTGATGCCTCACAGAAACACTAAAGGTCTTAAATAAATGGATATAGATGCATCGGATGCCAGGGAGAGCAGACTAAAAATTAAAACAAACAAACAAACCCAAACCCAATGATGTGCAAAAGGAAAGATGCAAAGGAGAAAGTGTAAAATTCCCCTCCTCATCTGACAAGCCATCTCACGCCATATGAAAATAACAAGGCTTATGTATCTGAAGACTGCGGCAGTATTGCAGAGAAGAGGAGAGTATCTTCACTCAACACGACTTTTTAAAATTGCCCCATAAACTGGAAGTTAATTGGCTTTATCTCATTGCATCACTTTGGGCCTCATTTCCAAACCTGTACAACAAGAGCTTGAGAATAGACGCTGTATAACAGAACTCTGCCTGTCAGCCTAGGAGCCAGGGAATCTGAGACCCAGCACCAATGATCTTTAATACATGACCGCCCCCCCCCCATTTCCTCTCCACTTATTTATCAATGCAGGGCAACAAACATACACAGGTCAGGTCACTGAACCGGGGCCAACTCTCAGTGATGGCTCGAATGTGACGAGGATTGGGCTTCCTGCCCTGGAGTAAGGAAGGGAGAGGAGAAACCCTGTGATGTCTACATTGGGTTTCCAGGGAGAGGCTATTCTTGAATTTTCTATCCCAAATTTTATGCATTGAAATGGTCACATATTTCTTTGAGGGGCTGAAAATAGCAGGACTGATCAAACCATCAAAAGACATGTAAAATGATTCTCTCTCTCTTTTTAGGGGCTAATTTGTTTCTTTTCACCCCAGAGATTGGATTGACTTTTCTGTGGGAATTCAGTACATGGCAACCCCTCCTTCTCTGGTCTGCCCAGCACCATTCTGCCAACCTGCTTCAATGCAGCATTTTACAGGGTTTTTTAGCTCTCAAGTCTTGGTGAGAGGGCACTGGTGAGTAAGGTCTACTATGGGCAGACCCCACCCCCAATCCACACACAAACGGAGACAGTTGAAATGGTATGAAGAAAAATGAGTTTGCACAAGTTTCATTTTAAATTTGTCTCAGCCTAAAATTCCTCCAATTAAAGGAAAAAAAAATATGAAGACACAAAAACTCGCTGACGTCTCACGTCTTCAGGTGGGAAATGGCACACGGATAGTGCACACTTTGTGCTTCCCACGCCCACCGGCAATTTTATCTCATCTTGGTCTCCAAAATATGGACAGGAGGGCAACTCTGAAAAATGGATTCCTACTCTGACATCTCACAGGGTACATCAGTGCAGAGATGAGCCCTCCCTCTCCTCGCCTGGGAGAAGCATCGCAGCCTCCCTACCAGCTCCCGCACACATTCTCACACCCTAGAGGGTGTTCTTTGGTAATCTGCTTTTCCCCCAAATAGGGTTTGACCTTGTGAAGACCCCTCTTCCACTCTCCGGGCTAGGAACAATCCCAGTTTAAGTCAAAACACAGAACGACCTTTTCTCCTTTAAAGCAACATTACCAAATGCAACATGCCAGGGGGTGCAGTTCTTAGCGCTGCATTCCGGAAGGCAAATGCGGAATGCAGAGTCAGGTAGCTAGTTAGGTTCTGAGAGTCCCCCATGCAGCCCCTCTTGACTCTGCTCAAAATCAAAGATGCTGTAAAAATAGCTTCCCTTTTCTTAACAATTCACCATTGTGACGAAAAATAAAAATTAAAAAGAAAGAAAGAAAATACCGTTTCCTAAGTCCTAAGCAATATACTTCTGCGCGGAACTCCTCGGATTTTAAACACTAGCATCCTGCATAGCAACCAACCGTGATGCCCACACCAGCCTCGTCCACTCAGTTTTACTTAGCAAACACCTTTTGTGCTCCTCCACGGTGAAAAAAAAAAAAATGGTGCACCAATCCCATGTATGACAGGTTGGTACTTATCTGCAACTGCTCAATAGTTTTATCAGCAACGGAGAAACTTCACAATCGTTTAATTAGCTACTTAAGCCCATCTAAGGAAACCCACCTTTTTGTAGTCTTATACTAGAAAAGCACCCAGTCTCACCTGTCTTAAATCTAGCCTAAGTGCCCTGAACACGCCGCATATAAACACCCCCCTTTCCCCACCGCATTATCCCAAAAGATCCCCTATGAACCAGCAGCACATTAAGATCCGCTAACGTTAACTAAGGCAATTGTCAACATGCATTTAGTCCCATCTACGCAAAGCAAAATATGTGACAATAGCCAAAGCATCTCTTGATGCTACGCTACACATGCAAAAAAAAATGCAATGAAGATTGTATTTTCCACTTACAGTTATACCGCTGTGCACCGTCACTTAACGAAAATGATAAAACTCAACAGTTCTTTCAAAAAATATATAAATATAATTCAGGGTAACTGTTAAACCGTCTCTATGAGTGGTTCTCCCTCGCTCTTTTTCTAGGAGCTCCGGGCTGCTTAAATTCCTCTAGGATCGCGCCTTGCAAGTCCAGAGGCTGCTGCAACACGCTCTGGTGAATCTCTGCTGCAGATTGGGAATCCCATAGAAAACCTAGGGTCCCTGGAGCTGCGTGCGCAAGCGCGCGAGCCTCCACCTCGCTACTCCCCCCGCCCCCTCGTTTCTTCCTCCTCCCTCCTCCCTCCTCCCGCCGCTCTGAGGCCCTGCCTGGAGAGTTGTGACCAAAAGCTGCTTGGCGATGGCGCATGCTCAGATGCAGGGCTAGGAGTTTTTGCCGGTGGATTCCAAGGCTCTGGGTTTTAGCAGACACTCAAAGGAGACTGGGAAAAGGAGCCTGACTAACCCTAGCCCTAGCACCTGGATAGGCGAGATGTAGGCCTGATGGTATTCATTCACCACGCCCTGAGATTCTGGGGCCAAGTGACTGAAGGCTGTGCCAGAAGAAACAAGAACACGCGGGCATGTTTTCCCCGCCGCTCTCAGTTTTAGCCCGGCCCTTGGCCACCTCCAGTCAGACTGTAAGATGAAGAAAATTGCAGAAACCTCGGAAGAAGGCTTCCAGGTGGGCCCTACACACTTGTCCCTGTGCCAAAGAGAGAATGGTTGCGACTTTCATTTTGTTGTGAGGACATTTCTCCCAGAGGCTCTGGTGCTAGAAGAATGGGAGCCAAGTGCCTGGTGGCTGGGCTCTGTAGGAGTAATGTGTGTTAAACAGAGCTGGGCTCGAGGCTTCTGAATCTTGTTATATGTCAACGAATGCTGAAAAGTGTCATTTGTATACAGGAAACAGATACGTACCAAATATTCTTTGCGTTGGGCAAAGGTGAGGAGTGGAGGGAAAGTAGCCTGTAACTCTCAAGATTCAGGCTGAAGGTTCAGAGTTTCATCTTCCTGGTCCCTAAAATGGCTTGTGTCTGCCAGTTCTGCCCCGCTGCCCACTGGCCTGCCAAAGCCTAGAAAACTTGGCAAAGAGTAGTGCCTAGTAAACGCTAGAGGCTTCCCTACCTGGAAAGCAAGGGCGAATTCTCAAATGTTCCCAAGTGATGGCTCTCCCCATTTGCTGTTTCACTTGCTCTCGGATTTTTCTCTTAAGTACCCACTATCAGGGACTGACTCCCTTGTGCTGCAGGATTGATGGCGTTTACAAAAATCCCTCTGGAGTTTCACTCAGGTGGGACCTTCATTTCCAGGGAAGGAAGTTCCGGGAGCCTAATGAAAACTAGTGTTTTCCTTTATCCCGGAGCTCTGCATTTTTGCCTGGGGTCTTTTACACAGCTTGGTGTACCGTCAAGAAAACTGCAATACCTAGAGCGCCCCTGGTGGCCAATCAGTTTTAAACTGGTTGCCGGGAGGCAGCTGGCTCCAAATTGGGAGACCCGCTGGGAAGCTACTAAAGCTAGCGAGCTGGAGCTGAGAGAACAGGCCAGTGAAGCATCAAGCTGGGAGAGGTCTCAGGCCATGACACCCAGCAGGCTCAAAGCTAACCTCACCGGTCTAGGGCTCAGGAATGCTCTTTTCAGGCAGGAGTCCCCAGAAAGGCGCCACAGACAGAGCACCATCGGCACTCCCAGGGCAGTACTAGTGGCCATCCCCTCCTCTGCCGGCTCGGGCTCTTAGGGTGGGGGTGACAGTGGAAATCTGGACTAGGCGTGCTGCCGCGGCAGAGCACCGGGCGAGTCTTGCTAGCGCCCTACCTGCGTTCCCTGGCCGCAGTGCGCACTGCGCAGCAGGACATCCCCGCGGGCTACGCGGGTTCTTTCTGTTTCTCCGGAGGGACCCGGGACTAAAGTCAGGTCTGAACAAGTAGCATTTGTTGGCCAGAGAGATCGCCTAGGAGGGTTTTCAAAGTAATCCCCCATCTTTTGTCGATTTTCCCCGCTGAGGCCGTCTGGTGTCTCCTTGGAGAACAGCCAGTGCACTGCAGTCTGTTTTAACCAAAGGGGTCACAATGCTTCAACCAGACCATCCTGCTTTTTGGGCACCCGAGGGCCTACTGGTGACAATAACTTACTTTGCTCTTGTGTTTAGGGGGAAAAATACACACGTGTACTTTAAGCGGAGCTGTTGCTGGGTAGGTTTGCCTTTAGTAGCTTGTTCTCAGAAGGCGGGCAGTTGGTATTTTTCAGAACCAATTGCGTTTATTCCGTGGAGTTGTGTGGTGTCCTTAGTACTGCATCTTAATTTAGTCTTCACTTAACGATGGTGTATCCACTGACACTTCTAATATGCTGTGTTGTTTTAAAAGTTAAGTGATTTTTTTTTTTTTATTGAGTTACAGGGGGAAAACTAGTTTTAAGAGACAGAAAACACCAGCCTGGAGGGTCGGAAAGATGTCCCCTCTCAGGACTGTAGAACGAACATTGAGATAAAAAAAAAAAAAATGTCCAGGACTCTACAAATGAGGGAGTCTGCTGGTGTTCTCCTTTCTCATGCAGAGGCAGGTGTCCCTAGTGACCAGAGTGGAGAGATGCAGCCTAGAGACGCTATGTGGTACATAGAACTGAATCGTGTCCACTGAGGGCTGCCATTTACACAAGACCACACCGAAAAATGAATGGGCAGCTTTACATGGTGAGCATTTGGGATGAGTATGGGGCAGGGTGAGTATAAGGGAGGCTAGTCAGGAGGAACATGTTGTAGGGAGGCAGGTTTTTTTTTTTTTTTTTTTTTTTTTAACAGATACTAGAGGAATCCTCAACCCTGTTCTTAAAAATTGTACTGCATAGTGACAAATTATAGAGATGTATATTTGTGAGGTACAAAGGAGTGCTGTTACATATGTGTGTATATACACAATGGAAACCGACCAGCTCAAGCTAATTAGCATATTCATCACCCAAATTACCATTTATTTCTACTGTATAACGAAACGGGATCTTCTCAACATTTATATGTAGGATGTCGTTGTTGTTGCTGCTGTTGTTTTGTCTCATTGTGTACACCAGGGAGGCCTGAAACAGACTATGTAGCCAGAGCTTACCTTGAACCAGCAGCCACACAAACATCAAGATTGCAGGATGAACTACCGTAGCATCTTGCCAAATTATGTCGTTTAAAGAAGATTCTAGAACTTACCTCTAATTTCTTTCTACATTAAAACAAACAAACAAGACAAGACCAAGAATAGCCTATAAGCACCCACATCTCTATTGACCATCCCTACCAGCTTTCAGAGTAGCATGAGAATCCTAGTGGATATGTGCCCGCAGAAGACGCAGCCCAAGCCTGAGGGCCTGTGGCCTCATGGTCACACTGTTTAGTTGAGCTGCTTATATATAAAATATATAAGTAACCTAAATGGACCTTAAGACATGAAAGTATTCAGAACACTGGAAGAAAAACTAAGTGGAGGACATAATAAGGAAACGAAAAGTGACAGAGATGTAATTTAATTTAATCAATGGGTAAAAACACATTTAAATTGATAAATAATGTTATAGTTATTTTTTTGTGTATTTCATTTACACTCCCAAGCTAGTCATTTGAATCAGTATGTCTACATCTTTCTTTATTAAATCATTACTTAAATCCTATTAATTTCATCTTCGGATTCAACTACGTTCTTCACATCACTCTGCTGTTCAGCTTCTCAGAACACACACACACACACACACACACACACACACACACACACACACACATACCTTTAGCAGAGAATACAAAAACATTTTCTGGCTCCCTTGGGCCCATACATACCTCCTTCTTACTGTGTGCTTTTTTAGTTTCCTGTGCCCTGTTACACTGTGGCACTTGTAGGTTTCTAACCACATGATAATGTGCTACCCATGTCTCCTTTTGCAAGACCTCTTTCCCCTGGGAAACTCTCTTTCATTTTGAGTGACCTTTGAGAGGCCTATTAATCCTTCAAGTTCAACTGAGACAGCATCCCTCAACAGAAAAATCTTTCTTCTCTCATAGCACATAGGAGACACTTCACAAGGCTACTCTGAAGGTCAACCAAGTATATATACAAAATACAAATTGTACAGCTCTGATTAAAGACAAGGCTACTATGCAATAACAACCCATTTAGTGAATGTTAAAGAAAAGTTTAGGTTGTCCACTTCATTTCAGAAAGCAAAATGAATATATTATATTGCTATAAAACTGTCATCTCAACTGTGTTTAAAATCTCTAATGCTGGGCTGGAGAGATGGCTCAGAGGTTAAGAGCACTGCCTGCTCTTTCAAAGGTCCTGAGTTCAGTTCCCAGCAACCACAGGGTGGCTTACAACGGTCTATAATCAGATCTGGTGTCCTCTTCTGATGTCTAGTCATACATGCCATTGAAACACTGTATACTTAATAAGTAAATAAATCATTAAAAAAATCTTTAATGCTGACATGAAGTAACATTATAGCCATGGCATGAGTGTCTTGGCTAAATTGCTCTCATTTCAATTGAGTATCAATCATGTGGAGAATCCACACTCAAAATATTTAAAAACATTCATTAACAGATTGAGATTTCATTTTTTATTATTGTTTTATGGGCATTAGGAGTAAGTTCTAAGTCTTATCATTGTAAGGCTCTTGCTGAAGACACCACACAATTTGGTTGTAAGACACAGAAAAATCAAACTACCACTGAGCTGGAAGCTCTTTTCCTATTGGATAGTAGTCATAGTGCCGGGGGATGAAAGGGAAGCTGCTGAGGAAGAAAAGTCATCCACAGTCTTTTTCAGGTGCGGACACTGTGCTACAGTACTAACCTGCCAGGCCAGATAAGCCCACTGCTGTGATAGTGTAATACTGGCATATGGGTGCAACTAACCAACCAATTTGTGCTTGGATATGAGGTGCACTCCATAGAAGGGAACTCATATCTGATATTATATGATCAAAAACACATGGGTGGGGAGGTTACAGGACTTATGAGGAAATGTACTCATAGTTGTTTTGCTAAATGGACATGTTGTCAAATGCTTTCTAAATTTTCATTTTATACTCACAGATGGTGCTGCTCTTGGCCTTGGTTAGAGAAGCTTGTTTTGCAGTGGATAGCAGTTAACGTAGAGTTATTAATGGCCAAGTGCTAAGAATAAATGACTGTTGAGTGCTCACTCCTAGAGAAGACTTATTTACCACCTCTCCAAGGCCCAAGGAACACCTTAGAAGAAGGGATGTGACATGGCTGGTGCAACCATAAACACACAGGAGCTGTAGTTAACATGCATGAGACCTACACAAGATAGGACCTTTCAACATTCCATCATGGGATGGGAAAAAAAAAATCAAGAATCTCCATTCTTCCTTGAGATGCTATTGTCAATGAATGGGTTGCTGTAGGGAATGAGAGTCATTTTCCTTGGTGATGTAACCCATGATAAGTTTCCCAAATTCTGGTAAATACGCCTCACCCTTCCACCCCAGTCATAAACTCAGTGGGTTCCCATTTAAAAAGAAGACATGAAAGTAGGAAGGGAAATTGTTGGAAATAATAATGGGTTCTACAGAAAAAGGAGGGGGCAAGAGAGAACAGTGGGGCGAGTATGTTCAAAATACATTGCATGTATATATTCAATTGTCAAAAACGTATGCAAGTATGAAATTGTCACAAAAGAAAATTTAAAAATAGAGAAATCCTCTTGCCTAGTACCTCAACTTCATGTTCTTTCTTTTTCTTTTTTGAATAACCCACTGAGTCTAGTTTGTGCTGCCCATGTACTCATAGGTATAGGCCCATCTACCACAACAGGGTTGACTTACCAGATTCTACACCCTTGAAGAAAACAAACTTTTCCTCTCTAGAAGCTATCAGTAGCTCCTCGATGATGGGTGGAAACTAATGAGCACCTCCCTGCTCTATGTTGACTAGCTTGATCTTGTTCAGGTCTTGTGCAGGCAAACCGCAGTTGCCATGAGTTGGTGAGTGGAAGAGAGGTGGATATGATAAAAATACAGTGCATTAAGTTCCTCAAAGAATGAATACAAATATTATATTTTAAACAGAGAAAAAAGCTACAAGACTTCCGTCCTCCACGTTGGCATGTCTACTGCTGCTGCCATGGTTCGGCTCTTGTTTATTCAGTCATTGCATTTTAAAGTTGTATAAAATAAAATAAATGATGGTGGCGCACGCCTTTAATCCCAGCACTTGGGAGGCAGAGGCAGGCGGATCACTGTGAGTTCGAGGCCAGCCTGGTCTACAAAGCGAGTCCAGGACAGCCAAGGCTACATAGAGAAACCCTGTCTCGAAAAACAAAAAACAAAAACCAAACAAACAAACAAAAAGAATAATTTTAAATCAACAGGAGAAAATCTTGTGTTTTATAACTTTTACATGACTTCACAATCCTCTATTATTTGATCCCCAAACAGATAGCAGTATCTTCGTTTCTATAAATCAAAGGAGGACCAGATAATAAGAAGTTCTCAAGGTTCTACTCCCACACTGTTGTTGAACTAACTAATCTAATCATGTGTTTTTCAGTTATTTTCCTGAGGCTACAGAAAGTTCTTGTAGTTTCCATATTTCTCTGGGTCATGTTCTTGTTTGGAATCACAAGACTATGCAGTAGTGGATTACAGTTTAATAAGAAGATGAATTATTAGTACTCAAAGTCTCAGAAGACAAAATAAAATTTCTTTGACTCCATTTGTTTTCTTTGGTTAGGTTACAAGGACACACTAACAGCACACAGACAAAAGGTGTTGGGCCTTTTACTGACCATTTGTCACTGAATTCCACAGGAATGTTGAACTGGGACTCTAAACGACTTATTGCAGAGTTTTAAAAAAACTTCTACATATCACTTTAGAACTCTGAGGGGTGTAGGGATATTCTTTTATACAAGTTTCTTAAAATTTAGAAAAAAAGGAAAACATTTCACTGGTAAATTTTTCGAAGTACAACTTCTGAGAAGTCTATCACACTATTTACACTGTCATTTCAGTCTGGCTTGTTCTATTTTGCATTTTAATGACACAAGATTAAAATAAACCCAGCAAAACATTATCGTTCCAAACAAGGACAGACTCAGTTTTGTATGCTGTGGTTAGAGTGAGAATGGCAAACAGCCCCCAGGGGCCCATGTATTGAGTGCTTCTTCCCCAGTCGGTGGAAGTGTTTGCAAAGGATTAAGCAGTTTAGCTTTGTTGGGGGAGATGTGACACTGGGGATGGACTTTGAGGTTTCAAAAACCTATGCCATTCCAAGCCAGCTCTCTCTCTTTTTCACTCCTGCTGTGGATGAGATGTAAGCTCTCATCTACTGCTCCAGCATCATGCTGCCTGCTGCTGCTGTGCTCCCCACTGTGATGATCATGGGCTCACCCTCTGGAACTATTAGTTTCTAATACATTCTTTGCTCTATAAGTCACTGTCTTGGTCATGGTGTATTTTCATAGCAATAGGGGAAAAAACCCCTAGAGTGTGTCTCCTACATAAGTAAAATTTCTGTGTATGATTTTATTAGAAGGCAAAACTGTCCTTCTGAGTTTCGTTGTAGTTTTTAGACCACCAGGGCAATAAAATAGGTCTAATTGGAGGGGAAGGGAACTGTAAGAAAAGTTTTTACAGTCACATCAGATTATGGGCTTATCAAAGAAATGTTTCAGAAGACATGGAAGTGGTATTGATGTGATGCTGCCAAGGTAAGAGCCACAGACCTTGATGCTCAGTTACATGAAAGGGAGAAAGGAGTCAGGCACAATCATCCAATTGGCGTTGGGCCCCCAAACCATGATACTGAATTTCAAAAATAAAAGAAGCACTTTAAAAAAAAAATTAAATTTATTTATTCACTTTCCATTTTGATCACAGCCCCCTCTCTCCCCTCCTCCTGGTCCCATCCCCACTTTCTTTCCCTATTCCCCTATCCTTGTCTCTTCAGAAAAGGGAAGCCTACCTACCCAGTACCAACCACCCTGGCACATCAAGTCGCATCAGGACTAAGTGCTTGTCTTCCACTGAGGCCAGACAAGGCAGCCCAGCTAGGGTAAAGTGATCCAAAAACAGGCAACAGAGTCCGTGTCAGAGACAGCCCCCACTTCACTTGCTAATGAACCTACAGGAAAGTCAAGCTGCCCATCAGCTACATATGTGCAAGGGGCCCAAGTCCAGTCCATGCAGGTTCTTTGGTTGGTGCTTTCAGTCTCTGTAAGCTCTCATGGGCTTAAGTAAGTTAGTTGACTCTGTTGGTCTTCTTGTGGAGCTCCTGTCACCTCCGGGTCCTTCTAACCCCCTCCCCTTTTCACAAGGCATCTCATGCTCCACCAAATATTTGGCTATGGGTCTCAGCATCTGTTTCCACCTGCTGCTGGGTGGAGCCTCTCAGAGGACAGTTATGCTAGGCTCCTGTCTGTAGGCATAGCAGAGTATCGTTAATAGTGTCATGGGTTGGCTCTCTTCCATGGCGTGGGCCTCAGGTTGGGCTGGTCATTGGTTAGCCATTCCCTCGATCTCTGCTCCATCTTTCTTCTTGCACATCGTTTAGGCAGGGTAAATTTTGAGTCAAAGGTTTTGGGGGTGGCTTGATGTGCCCCTCCCTTCATTGGAAGTCCTGTCTGGCTAGGAGGTGGCTACTTCACTCACCATATCCCAGTACTTCTAGGAGTCTCAGCTACAGTCACCCTCATATTCTCCCAGGAGCCTACTCTGTCGCAGGTCTCAGGCTTGTCCCAGAGACGTTCTCTCCTTCTTGATTCCTCCCCCTCATCTGACAAAAAGAACATTTTTAAATAAAAAGTGAGTCCGGGAGATGGCTCAATGAGATTAAAACCAAACCAAGCCAACCAACCAACCAAATGACCAACCACCCAAAAAACTCTCCAAAAGGTTGTCAGGTAAATGTGAGGAACCGAGTTCAAATTTCAGAATTTACATAAAATCCAGATACTTGGTATTAGTATTTGAAATTCCTGAACCTCTTTTGGGAGAAGGAGACAGGAGAATCCCCTGAAACTCCTGCAGCAGCTGCCCTGGAGTGTGCAGTGGACACCAGTGAGGACACCCGAGGCCATCCTTGGACTTGCATGTGCATGTCCACATTTATTCATAGAACTCGGCACAAACCCACAGTTAAAGAGGGAAGGAGCTTCACTTCTGAATGTGTTTGTCATCTAAAAGGCTGTGTCACCTCCACATGGAGAAGTCACTGGACACCAAGCAGCTGTGGGACTTTGGTGAGAGGCCTCTGTGGGGAATGCAGAACTGGCAGTTACCCACAAGCAGGTAAAGAGCTGGAGATGTGGGAATGGACTTTGGTGAAAGAGAAGTGTAGAGAGAAGGAGAAGGAAGAGTGAAACTTTAGGATCCATCTAAATTTGGAGAAAAAGGATTTTGGCTATGTAAATTGTAGTCATATTAACGCAAATACGGATTGTGGATTGGGTTAAAGAATAAGATAAAGTAATGGGTTAAAGTGTAGGAATTCCTGAACATATTGCATGTTATTCATGAAGATTATTTACTAAGAGCTCGCAAGACTCCAGCATATGACTACCACTCTGAGATAAAGTCATCTTGCAGTAAAAATAGCAACATTATTCCTGTTAATAGACACTTAAATAAATAAATAAATAAACCAGATAGCGACAGCATGTACTATGTGGTCAGCTGGCTAGAATTGTTAATCTAGAGACTCATACAAGTGCCAGCTTTAGAGTTGTAGAACGTTCACAGTTGAGTTTTACCACAAGGATGTATTATTATCTGCACCAACACTCTTCAGAGTGATTCACAAATGCGTACAGCCTAAGAATAACTCTACGACAGCCACAATCGCCTAAAACCTTGCAGCTTGGGAACAACTTGAAAGTGTTCACACATCTTGTTCTGCTTGAAAAACAAGTAAGCCGGAAGTGGTAGTGCATGCCTTTAATTCCAGGATTTGGGAGGCAGAGGTAGGTGGATCTCTGTGAGTTTGAGACCAGCCTGGTCTACAAAACAAATCCAGGACAGGCAGGTCTGTATACAGAGAAAACCTGTATTAAGAAAACAAAATAAGTAAGTAAGTAAATAAATAAATAAATAAAAAAGAAAGAAAGGTAAATAATTGAGACTCAAGAGTGCATCCACTCTGAAAGCAATTGGAATCTAATGGATTAAGGACAATTTTTAAAAAGCTTAAGTTTATTCCATCATCTGTAGGCATCCAATTTGAATGTTTATAAATAGATCCTCCTATTGCTTTTTTCCTTTTATTTGAGGTAATGAACATATCAATCTAAGAGAATGTGCCGTTAATGACATTCTTTCTGTTTGTATTTGTTTACCCTAAAAGCTGTGTGAACAGTTTGCCACCTTAGTCTAGAGCAAAGAACAGAGTCACTACCCTTCTTCTGTCACATGGATTTCCAGTTCTCATCACAGAGGTGGTGTCGCTCCAGCAGCCTCTAAGTAACTTGAAGGGTCACTTTAATGGGGAAAGATTTATTCCTGGATGTTCAGGGAATCTAGACACAATGATGGCACTGGGTGCTCTCAGGGGACTAGGCTTCTTGTTTCTTTCGCTAGATGTTTCAGTGTGGCCTTTCGTAGTAGAGGTTGTGCTATTACTTTGTGGTCTATTTTTAGAAATTCTACCTATCTATCCATCTCTCTCATCCATCTATCTATCAATCATTTATCTATTTATCTGTCATCTATCTATCTATCTATGTGTGTGTATGTAGTATATGGTTGTGTTCACTTTGTTGTATGCCTTCGTTCCTATGTGTGTAGGTTTGTGGAGAGGCCTGAGCTTCATGTTGAATGTATTCTTCAAAGATATTCCATTATATGTATGTATGTATGTATGTATGTATGTATGTATGTATGTATGTATGCATGTATGTATAGACAGAGTCTCATACTGAATCTGGAGCTCACTGACTTACTAGGAGAACTTCCCACTGAGCTTCTGGGATCTGTCTGTTTTCACCCTTCCACTGGGGTAGCAGACAGACACTGCCATGCCTGACTTTTTACATGGGTGCTAGGGTTCCAAACTCAGGTTATCATGTGTGTGGGATAATCGTTTACCAACTGAGCCATCTCCCCAGGCCCTTGCTGGCATATTTTATTCAATAGTTTAACTGAGTGGAAAGATGCACAAGATGACTCTCCTCAGATCTGTGACACACAGTTTTCCCTTAGATGAGGACAGCGCCCTCTGGTGGGCGTGGTGACACCCTCAGTGGGGTGAACTGAGAGTAGAATAAACTGTGATGGTCAGTGGTCTGTCTAAATTGAAGAACAGGACCCGCAGAAGAGGCAGAGTAGGTAGAGAAAAATTCTGCCAAGGAAATCACCTCAACCTCACTTAGAGTATTTCCACAGCAAAATGAACATCCAGCCTCTTCTCTGTAGTATTTAGAATCTCTTTCAGATGAGGATGTTCACTATGGATTAGCAGATTTCCACAGAAAATTTTGGATTATAGCACACTGTTAATTCTTATAGCCAACATTCCAGCTCATTCCTCAAGGTTTTAGTTATATCCTATGTCTTCCTTGTCTCTCCTAGAACAACATTTTCTCCCCCTGCTCCTTTCAGTAGACTCATGATACATAAATTAATCAATGAAATTAACTGGGACACAGAGTTCTTTTTTGACTTTATATTCAACTTAATTATGAAACAGAAGCTGTGGGATAGAGTTCATCCCTGGACCATTTAAACTGCCAGGGTTCTGGTTCAAGATAGATATCAGCAATTATTTAGCTACGTCATCTTTCTCTTTCTTTATTTCCCATGGTCAGCGAGCCATGTTTGTGTGGCTTTATTATCTATCTGAGTTAATCCACTGGAAACTCTGCCTTTTTATGAGAACACTTGGGATTGAATTCAAGCCTTCATGAATGATGGACAAGCATGCTGCCTGGCTGAACTACATAACTACCCCAATTCTGACAATTTAAAATACTGTTCTGGGCCTGGAGAAATGACTCAGGGGTTAATAGCACTTGTAGCTCTTCCAGAGGGTGGCTCATGATTGTCTGTAACTCCAGTTGTAGGCAAGCTGATGCTCTCTTTTTGTCTCTGAAGGTCCTCATGCACAGTCACTGAACCACTCAGACACTCAGATACAAATATGCACTCATAAATGAAAACAAATCTTAAAACACTATATTTACAAATTAAGGATAATTCCATTTTATAATTGGTATACACAATGTTGATATATAATTCTACTATGAGAATGTCTTCATAAAACAATTGTCCTTATGTTGACTTTAAAGAGAAATAATTAATTAAGGCAATTTTACTTATTTTAGATCTTTATTATTGAACAAATTATATTGTATGTATTTGCTCATAAGATGTATATGTTTTATTCCTTTATTGACCACGATGTGATATCACAATAAGCATCTGTTGGAAGAATATGAGATTTTCTAGTAGATGCTTATATTTCTTCTTAAACAATACAGGTTGTACAAGGTATAATGGAATATATTTAGAATTACTTAAACAGAACATGACTTAATGTTTGAGTTAATTTCTCTATAAGTAAATTGATTTTTAAAAAAGAACTTGGATTTGACAGAGGGGATTTCTAGGTTTATTTTACAGGGCAACAGCTTTTACAGTTGGCAATAGAAATCATCTTTTTGGCAACCAGTGTAACCATTTGAAAGCCAAGAAATATTCTACCTCCTGCTTTAAGCAGTGTGTGTGTGTGTGTGTGTGTGTGTGTGTGTGTGTGTGTGTGCGTGCTAGGCGTCATTTTCTTTATTTGCTTCCCTGGATTGAATTCTAGCCTCTGAAAGCCTTTGTAAAAGTTTCAGTAGTCTTCCGTTTTATTCTCCGGGTGAATGTCACCCATTCTTATGCTTTAAAAGGGTTTATATACAAGCCACAGTGGAAATCTACACACTGGTTGAATTAAAGACTTACCATTTTTTGTACTTTCAGATAAAACTTTTATTATGTTTGAATCTTACTCATTTCACTTATTACCCACTTGATGCCCATTTAAGCCAATCACAAAAAAATATCGTCTATGGTATTGAAAGCCTTGTGCTAAGTGTTGGACATACAAAGGTAAAGAAGTTACCTGTGCTGAGCCTCAAGGAGCTCATTGTGTAAGAAGGGATAGGGAATATACAACTGATCATTGTAGAGGTCTGCGTGCTATGGTAGATATCTGCAAAGCTGTGGGCACGTGGGTGAGTAGCTGATTGGTATAGAGATAACGAAACATTAAACTTAGTGAAACACAGGAGAAGAATGAATGAGTGAATGAATATATCTTGTAAAAATGAGATATTGAGTAGCCATTACTTCTGAACTCTGCTAAGTCTTCAGACTAGAGTTACTAGTTTTCTTTAATGCCGCCATGCCCTTCCCATGTATGCATGTCCCTTTCCATACTATAAGTCCTGGAAGACAAGGCCTTCTTAATTTGAACCTCTCATACTTAAAACCATGCTGAGTGCAGAGCTCTGATGCCCTGTGATATCTTCTGAATGGAAAAACAAAACAAAACACAGACGTGTTTAGAGATTTGAGGGAGTGTTGTGTTGCAAATTATGAGACAGGAGGTGAGAGTAGAGCGGCTGGAGGGAACATTAGCAAGCGGCTCTCAACCAAATCATGAACAGCTTGATTACTAGGCCACACATTTTAAATTATCCTTTTGTATGCACAACTCGGATTAGAATGCATTCTTTACTATGGTATGTGTGTGTGTGGCAGATCAAGTGTGTCAGGTGTCTGCCTCACTAATTCTCTATCTATCTATCTATCTATCTATCTATCTATCTATCTATCTATCATCTATGTATGAACAAAAACTCTTAGGAGCCCACTGAATTGGCAACTCTGCCTGGCTAGCAAGCTCCAGGAGAACTTTTGTCTTCACATCCCAGCATTGGGGATTACCAGTGTGTGTGCTACCATTTCTTGGTATTTATGTCTTTGCTGGAGATTTGAATTCAGGTTTTCATGCTTATGCAGAGGGCTTATTGCCACTTGAACCATATTTCCAGCCTCAGCTCCACCCCCAGCCCCAGTCTCTCTCTCTCTTCCTCCCTTGCCCCATCTCTCTATATACATATAACTTAAATGCTGCACTGTTTACTTCAACACCAGACCCACTCCTTGCACAAAATAACCATTCAAAAACAAACAAAACATAACGGAACCAAACCAAAGGAGAGTTAAATAAAACTATCACATCAGATGAGAGCATCATTCAATGGTTCTTAATTGATAGACATGGCTACACTGTGCCCTTGATAATGGAATTGAAACCATTATTTTGGCCCATTAACCTCCTTGATCTAAACCCATTTCCACTCTTAAATCACAGAACTATAAGCAAACTAAAAACTCGTGACTATGTTATTTTGTGTGTAGGCCTTATGCTTGTGAACAAGTATCAAATAGGGGCCTGGGGAGATGGCTCCACCCACAGGGATCCTTGACATAGAAAGGCTTAATAAGGGCAGGTTAGATGTCTCAGCACGTAAAGGTGCTTCCTACCGATCCTGACAACCAGAATCCCATACCCGCCTTCTACCGACTCCTGAAAGTTGTCATCTGGCCTCCACATGTGTGTGGTGGTTTCATGCACATTCAATAAACAACTAAATGTAAAACAGAAAGGGTTATTCATTCTGTAACATTACAAACAATGTGAACCGAACACTCAAGCTTGGGTTGACTGCAGCTCTTACTCACGTAACTCCTACTCACATTTATTGAATTAAAGTATTCCCTGTTGTTTTCATGTGAAGTATATTTTATATTTAATGTGGATATGCATACGTCCATGGAAATACAGAGTGAGTGACAGCTGCATAAATTTTCGTTGTCTTTTAAAATGTTTATTATGTAACCAAGCAATATAAAGTGACTAGTCTCAGCAGGAAACAACTCAAAGCTGTGAGAAAGGAGAAAGCACAAATTTGGATGATTAAAAAAGTGATAGACACTGTGCCATTTCAGAAATTTGAAAAGTCTCTTCTACAATGTTAACTAAAAAGAATTCACAATTATTTTCTGAAAGAGATGTTCCTTTTAACTACAAGAGTGCTAATAAAATTTAACCCCTTGTGCTTCATTAACAAATATTCTTTTCTTTCTTATTTTTAATTAACATTTTATTAAAATATAATGCCATTATTTCCCTCCACCCCTTTTCTTTTCTCCAACTACATCCATGCTCACCTCCCATGTCCTCTCAAACTCCTGCTCTCCACTCCTTTATTATTGTTACTCACATATGTATAAACCTGCTAAGTCCATTCAGTGGTGCATGTACATGATTTCATAGCTGATCACATGGTATTGAAGAAAAAATTAGGGAATTCCTCAGTGGAGGAAAACTATATTTCCTTTTGTCATCATCCCTTAGTTGCCTGTAGACAAAGAATCTTTAGCTGATGCTAGAATTTATTAGAATATCAAGTTAGTGTTGTAAATAGCTAGACATTCTCAATTGATTCTCTAAGACTTTGGGCTCTGGGAAAGGTTGTTTCTAACTAGTGAAGCATACATATATTAGGTAAGATTTAGAGGTGAAAAAGATGGGCAACAGATAGAACTGTGGGTGTATAAAGATGCAAGACAGTTGCAGACTTTAGAATCACTGTGGAAAGTAAATGAGATCCACTACTTTAGGCCAATAGTCCATCTTCTGTCCAAGATGGAAACTATGCCTTACATATTCAAGGATTTATAAGACAGGCATTCCTGCAGGAAGACAAATAATGTGTCATGGTAATTCTTGGCTGTCAACTTGAGTGAACATGGGATCAAATAAAAGACAGGCTGCTGGCACCTTTGAGAAATTTTCTTGATTGGATTTTTTTTTTTTTTTTTTTGACGTGAGCAGACCCACACTAAAGTGGTATTATGCAAGAAGCAAACCTTTGGTTATTTTCTGCTTCCCTTCATGCTTGAAGGTAAGTTCATCTACCTCATTGCTGCCTCTGTTGCATTCTTTTGACCATATTTGAAAAAGCTTCTTCAGCTTCTAAAATGAAGATTAGCAGCTCTCCAAGAATTTCCAAGCCTTCAGCATCAGATTGGAATTGCTAAAACATGCAGTCTTGTGAACCAACTGACTAGTAGACTCTTGGCCTCTCCTATATGAGTCAGCCATTGTTGGGTGACCCAGAATACATTCTGCAGGCCAATCTACTAGATCCCTTTTATTACATATTTTTCTATAGGTTCTGTTCATTTAGAGACACCTAAATAATATATAAGAGGAAATGGAAGTAAAAATCATTTTGGAGTTTGTCTTAGTGTTATACTGCTATGAAGAGACGCTATGACCTCGGCAGCTCTTGTAAAGGACAATATTTAATTGAGACTTACTTATGCTTTCAAAGATTTAGTCAGTTGTCATCATGGGGGTGGGTGTGGGGGTGAGGATCACAGCAGCATGCAGGCACAAATGGTCCTGGAGAAGTAGCTGAGAGTTCTACAGCCGGGTCTGCAGGCAGCAAGATGAGAGAGAGAACCACTGGGCCTGGCTTGGGCTTCTAAAACCCCAAAGCCCACCTGATTGATACACTTCCTTCAGCAAGGCCACACCTCCTAATCCCTCTCAAGCAGTGCCATGCCCTGATGACTAAACATTCAAATATAGAGCCTATGGGCCCCATTCTTACTCAATCACAACTGAGTTTATTTTAGTCAATTTTTTATCGCTGCGATCAAACATTAGGACCAAAAGCTATTTGGGGAAGAAAGGGTTAATTTATAAGGCTTATAGGTTGCAGTCCGTCATCAGGGGAAAACAAGGCAGGAACTTAGAGACAAGAACTGAAGCAGAGGACATGCTGGCTTGCCTCTGCTGGACTTTTCAGTTTATTTCTTCTATAACCCAGGCCTATCACTGTCAGTGATCTGAGCTCTCCCACATTTATCATCATGAAGTTGGCCTCCTAAAGGACCAGTCAAATGGAGGCTGTTCCTTAATTGTGAGTCTCTTTTACCAGATGTGCCCAGGTTTGTGTCAAATTGACCTCAAAACAAAACAAATCAACAACAAAAAATAACCCTTTGAGTAAGACCGAGCTAAACGACGGATAAACTCTATATAAGACAAATTAGAATTTGTGTAATACTTCAAAGCATCCAAGTATTCAATGACGCTTTAAAGAAGTAACAAAACAATTCACATTTTATTTAGTGTTAAGCGGTTGAAGAGAGACTAATAAAATGAAGAGCATCTCATTATGGGGGATGATGAGGGATTGAAATAAAAATGAAAAATTATGAATAAATCATGGGCTTAATTTCAGGGTCACAATTTGTGTAGAGTCAAAGTGTTGGGTGCTGGGAAATGACAGTAAAAAGGCAGAAGAGAGCAGCACTAAGATTTCTAGTGTTTCTAGTTTAAGAGAGCAGATAGCCAATAAAGACTGCATTAAAAATGGGAGAGGAGACTGCTTCTGGTTTAAGCCATTTACAGGAACATTGTTTCACTTTAAATGATGCTGTACGTGAAGATGCGCACTATCATACTTTGTTTCCAATCTAGTTCTTTCCATGTACTGTCAAAAGAGCATGGAGGATGTATGCCATCTGCCCCAGGGACTGAGCAGAGCTGGAGTGAAGTAGAGATGCTTTCTTATAACTTTTGAGCTACAGAAAACGTAATGGTGGTAGGGATTTGCCAAGTGGAGAGAGAGAGAGGGGCGTGGACAACACTCAAGGAATAGCATGGTAACAACAAAACAAGTATTCAGAGGCCAGAGGCTAGAAACAAACAAACAAACAACAAACAAACAAAAAACAACAAAAGCCATGGAGTAGAAGACAACATCCATCTTCATTGTAGATGTCGCAAGCCAAGCTGAGGGCACTGACAGTAAACATTGGCATCCCAACATACTGAATGACTTCTGAACGCTTCTGACAGGTGACAGTAGCAAAGTTCCTTTGTGGGGCTTATCTCATGAACTCAATCGTTTTTTCACTTGTTCAGTTCAGATCTGAACTGTAATAAGACACCCAGCTGAAAAGGAGGAGACAGGTGCTGCCCTGAAATTTCAGTTAACTGTTATTAAAAGAGACAAGTACTTTCAAAGGACAGGCAGGTAAAATGATACAGAAGGTGTGACATTTGAAATGAGCTTTCAAACAAGCCTCAGCTATCAGTTGAAGGTACAGCCTTCAGTACTTCTTACATCCTGCTTCCTTTTGAAGTAGCACTTAAAACTTAAACAAAAAATATAAGTAATAAATAACTTTAATAGATATTGTTTATAAATGGAAGTGGTCATTAATGTAATTTAAAATATGGGAATACAACCATTTGGTCTACATTCCTGTATATTTCTGCAGGATATATATATATATATATGTACACATTTATATATCCATATATATGGAAAGAGGTGGGAAGAAAGCATTACATATTTATATACGTTGAATAATGCCTTGGTCGTAGTTCTCAAACAATTTATTGAATTAAGCTTTACCATATATTTTGACTTCTAGCCAAAAGGCATAACTGTTAAATAATGGTGTGATTGGGGGGCTTAGAAAAGAGTGTGTTCTGGGCTGGAGAGATGGCTCAGAGGTGAAGAGCACTGACTGTTCTTCCAGAAGTCCTGGCTCACAACCATCTATAGTGTGATCTAATGCCCTCTTCTGGCAGGCAGGTAGAGTACTGTCTACATAATAAATAAATCTAAAAAAAAAAAAAAAAAAAAAAAAAGAGTGTGTTCTTGTGAAAACTAGCAAGATGAAGAAAAATATAAAAAACAAGTTCAATGTGGAATTCACAAAAATGGCATTTACAGCTTAAAATATATCTAGAGTTTAGTAGCCTGATGGTGCACATATTCTATGTACATTAGCTATGCACGCTACACCTGTGCGCTGATTATAAGCATAGAAGTATGCACAAGGTTGGGGTTCAGATTCTTGGAAACCTGGCACAAAAAGACAATATAAGATACATAGAAGCCACACACTAATGTGTGATTTGAACCACTGCCACATTCTTAGTGTGTTGATGAGGTGCTTCTGTTTAAGCTTGCTTTCCAAGTTTAAGTAAACATGTCGCTGAAGTAATTTATACATGAATGCTATACATCTAGAATGTGAATGACAATATAGCTACAAGTGTTTATAAGACTTGGAGTGGATGAATATCGTATTCCTGAAAACTGTGCACTGATTACGTATTTCCATACGTACCCCAAGAGTCCCGAAACTACTTTCCCGTGGTATATTACTGTAGTGCTTATACATTTTTTAAAAGGAAAACACAGCATACTAATATTGAAACAACCATCAAGAGAACTGAAGTTTATGTTCATTTAACAGTAATTATATGCTTCTTAATAAACATGTATATAATAATAAACATTTAGAAGTTCATTTTCTTCATGATTACAGGATTTGCAAAATTTGGCACCAACTAGAAATCATAAAGAAATATTTCTTAATGCAGAGAGGACACTGAAATAGCATTAAAAATCAAATATGATCCACTAAATGAAGCTCAAACATGTAATTTTATTTTTACATTTATTTATGTGCATTTGGTGTTTTGTCTGTATGTATTTGTGTGAGGGTGTCAGATCCCCTGGAACTGAAGTTACAGACAGTTGTGAGGCGCCATGTGGGTTCTGGGAATTGAATCTGGGTCCTCTGGATGAGCAGCCAGTGTTCGTTACTGCTGAGCCATCTCTTCAGGCCCCTAGACGTGTAATTTTTATTTCCAAGTAAAATTATCCGCAATTTGGGAGGCCAACTCTACAACACCAGTGAAAAACAAATAGTCTTAGTCTTAACTGAAAATGATTTTCTAGGTACTAAGCCCTGTCCATTTCCCCTAAACATTCAGATGGTTACAAACGTTTTTATTTATTTATTTATTTATTTATTCTTTTGTTTTTCAAGACAGGGTCTCTCTGTGTTAGCTTTGGCTGTCCTGGACTCGCTTTGTAGACCAGGCTGGCCTCGAACTCACAGTGATCCGCCTGCCTCTGCCTCCCGAGTGCTGGGATTAAAGGCGTGCGCCACCACGCCCGGCTTCGTTTTTATTTTAATGAAGTGGAAAATACGATTTTAACTGCAAGTGGGATGTTTAAATGCCCCCCCCCCCCCGCAAACTCAGAGAGAATTGGTCTGGCGCTGATAGAGTCACTGGATGTTATGGCAAACGACTTCAGAAGAAAACACCGATTTTCGAACTTAAAAAAAAAAAAAAAAAAAAAAGAAGGCTGCTCTTAGAAAACTTAAAACACAGATAGATTCTGACTTCTCCCCGAGAGAAGGCATAAAACACGTAGAACAGTTATTGTTGCTGTCTTTAAAAGGGCACGAAAAATAGGAGTAACGGTCCAGAGCGCTCTGGGCTTTGACAGCTACAGGCGGGGGCGGGCGGGGGGGGGGGGGGCGGGCAGGACTCTGAGGGGGCGTGCCAGGGGTGTGGCGAGACCTGGGTAGCCGGTCTAAACTGGTCTTGATGGGCATGACGGAGGCGTGGCCAGGCGGGGGGAGGGCGGGGCCATCTTTGTCCTTAAAAGGGGAGCACGGCGGGGCCTTCAGGCAGACGTTCGCGGTAGGCGGTCATGTCTTTCTCGCGTCCCGCGTGGCCTGCGAGGCCCGCTTGGCCAGTCTCCGTCTCCTCAGAACCGCTTCCGCCTCCTGAGGACCCCGCTGCGGCGTCACCTAGCAGCAAGCGGCCTCGTCTGAAGGAGCCTGAAGGCATCTCTGAGACGGGATGGCCTCTGCTTGTGGTGCCTCGCTTGTCTGAGGTAGAAAAAGTCTGGGAGTGGTCGCCCAGACCTATCACAGCATTCCTCATTCCAAAGAGCCTGTGGAGTTCAGGGAACAGTGGGAGGCCGCGGTGTGACCTGGGATGGCAGGACAGAACATTCCATAGGCAGAGCTATTGGCAGTCTGGAATCTCAGGAAGAGCAGGTTGTTCGAGGGCTCCAGGAAGGTTTTGTGAAGCCGGACTGCAGGACAGGGAGGCCGTGGGTGTGTGCCATGGTGGCCAAGCAGAAGTGAGTCACGCTTCACCCAACACCTCTATGCCAGGTGTCCAAGGAGTCAAACAGGAGCCCGAAGAACTTCCTGTCCGGAAGAAAAAAAGTATTCTGAAAGAAAAGAATTCTGTGAGACAGCCAGGAAACCCATATCTAGATGTAAACATTTCTGAGGAAACTAAGTCAACATTACATGACAGTGTTATAATCTCAGGGAAAAAAGAAAATGACGTTTCATCATCGACACTAAAAATATCAAAATTTCAAAACCAGGCCCAAGAAAACGCCAATCCCAGCTATATTAGAAATAGTGTCACAATAATTTGCCCTGAGTTTCCAAAGGATTTAAATAGCAACATGTCCTTTGTCTATTTAAAGAAAATAGCAAAGAAAAAGAATGACAAAATTGTGGCATATGTTAGGGATTTCACAACCATTTTTTGTTCTCAAAATAGACCTGATGCTAAGAAACAAAAGTTACAGGATGATAAAAAAAATGTATTTGTGGAAAATGACTTTTCTGACTATGAAAGTAACCACCAGTCACTCACTGTTAAAGAGAAAATAGACTTAATCAATTTAAACTACTACTGCCGCAGCCACAGCAGTATTGAGTGTGATGTAAATGACTCTAAAAAGAATTTCAGTCTAACACTAGAAGATGAAAATTGGGAAGGAACAGAAAGGAGTCTAGACTGTTACATACCTACCAGACAAGAAGAATCGCAAAGCTGGCACTGTAACAGCTCTATTTTGAAAAGCAAGAAGCAAAATTGTTTGATAATGAAAAAAAATAAGATTATTTGTGAAAATACAAATAAACTTAGAGAAAATTTGATTTTGGTACAGTTACTAGTGACAAACCTTTTAAACAAGGGAGATTATTATAACGTGAGAGCCAAGAAAGTGCATGAACAACAGTCAAAGACTCTGATAATAGGACATCTGGGTACTTCCTCCAATTTAATACAGGTTGTTTGGTTTAGTGGTAAAGGCGAAAATGCCAATATGCTACAGCTGAGATACTATACTGTACAAAAGTACATTTCAGGAAATAAAGAAGATAGCGCTTTAACCCGGCATAAAGCAATAAAATGTGAAAAGCAAATTGATATTCAAAAGAGTGGCATTTTGAGCAAATATTTACAAAATATTATTTCAAAACTCTTACATATCATTCTGAAAATTAATACAGTTTCATTGCCCCAAAACTTTGATTCTTTCATAAGAAATGGAGACTACTGGAAATCAGAAGAGAGATGCATTTTCAAATGTATAGTGCATTTGAATTATTTGAAAAATATTATAAAGGGAAGTCATATTGTATATCTAACGAAAATGTTAATTTCTTCAAGACCATTAGAAAATAATACAAAATCTATGGCAAAGAAAAGAAAGCTTTTTAAAATAAAACACGCTCTTGAAAGGGCTAAGAAACAAAATATCAATTCTCTTACTTTAACAACTAAAAGTTTTCCAAGTTATAAACCATGTGAAGAATTTTCTCTTTTAATGGATTTTGATAACATGAAAGGACTTTATTTGACAAAAGAACCTAGTTTTGAAAATACAAGTTGTCCTGAACAACTTCTATATGTGGAAGAAAGTAGTATGTGCAATCAATATTTAGATACTGACAGAAAATGGAAGCATAAGACCACTTACTTCATTTTTAAGCTCATATGTGACGATGCCTTTAATGTTAGGCAACTGGGCACATTGTTAAGCCAAAACACAACACACAGTGACCAGATGAGTGCTACTGCAATAACTCAGAAGCTCAGCTTGGAGAATTTGTTAGGTGAAACAGAAGAGAAAATACATGATTTTATTTTGAAGAAAGAAATGAAGGTCACAAAAACTTCAAGTAGTTTCCAAGCTCAGAATGCTATTGACGTAGAGAAGGAAGAGGATAGTTCTCATCCAATGGACAGAATGTCTTCAGTGCAGTCAGCTTCGTTAGCGAGTAAGAGTGTATATGTGGAAGAAGATGAACTTGTTAATCAAAATATTGGAGCTCACACAGAAGAGGACGGAAGTATTTTGCAAGAAAGTGAGTTAATTAATTCAAAGCATTTTTCTCCAAAGAATGACTCTACACTATATGCTAATCATCAATTTGAAAGGGATTCAAGTGAAGAGAACAATGAATGTTTTCAGGGCTTAACTGCTAAATGTTTATCAACAGAAACTCTGCCAATAGCAAAAGATTTTGAGATGAAGAGCAAATTTGATTTGGTACTTGAAGAACTGCGGATGTTTCATGAAATTAGTAAAGAAAATGAAATTCCACGTACTGTGGAAATGGACAATAGGAAAGAAAACAACTTTAGCGAAAGTAACAATGTTATGGAGGCAAGAATGGAGTCAGGAAAAACTCTGGAAATGGTCGAAACCAACAAGAGATATGAACCTTCTCTGCCCTGTCACGTGGAAGCAGGCCCCGATAAGCATAAAAGGCACCAAGGTTTATTTAATTGGAAAATAATACCTACTCATGGAGGGCAGGTGGTTCCCAATGAGTATGGTTGTCTGAGACCAGCGGAAGAATTACTCCATTCTATTCCTGAGGAAGGTATGCCATTTATTTTAAAATCTCTTACTCATGTTAAAAAGCTACAGTGTTTTCCTATGTATGGAAAAATGTATATAATAAAATAGGAGAGACTGTTCATTAATGTATATTATTTCCCACAAAGATTTATTAAAATGTTAGACAATAAACTGAAATAGAAGAAAAAAGCTATTTAAATTTTTAAAAAGCTCCAGAATCTTATTTAAATTTTATAAATATTAGGAGCCAATTGAAACCAGTTTTTATAAAAACATAGTTTGTCAATATTGTTAACATTTGTAGACAAAAGTTAATTTTTCTAGAAAGAACTTTAGCCAGCTAGTCAATGTAGCTACATAAAAGTTAGTTTGGGCTATAATATGTTAATGTTTATTTTCAGATTATAAGAAAACTTTACCTAAAAGCCCTGCTTTTTCTCCTGATGAATGTAAAAAAGAAAAGTATAATTATTTATCGAAGGGAGGTAAGATCTTCTGTTATTTTCTGGAGTGTGTTTTAAGATGGCTGTCATATTGTTTTGGCATGATGAAATTGGTTGGTGGAAAACAAATACACAATAAGTTACTACTTTAAATAGTTATAAACTGACTGAACACTAGAATAATACTGGAAGATGCCCTCTGCAAACTATGCTCAAATATTTGCAGTAATGTAAGACGATGATCTAAGTGATAAGACATGTGTTATAAATGTGAGATTCATCATGTATATAGGATTACATGGCAAAATCCCAAAAAGAAAGAATCTCAGTTGGATTCTCATTATAGAAATGTCACCCCCATTATGCTCTATACTTTTTTACCTTTATGTATCTCCTTATGTTGATATTTTGTAAATATGAACAATTTACTAATACTGATCTGGGTGTGGTGGCTTATACCTTAATCCCAGCACTAGGGAGGTATTGATAGGAGAATCTGGTACAAGCTTGAGGCCAGAAAGTTAGGCCCAAATGTCTAGCAATTATTTCTTATTATTTAGGTGATAACATGATTTTCAGTACGACTATTATACTTTCATTCTTAATTTCTATTAATGAAACCAACCAAAGAAAAATCAAACAATTGCCAATAATCCTTAACTAAGAATTTGTTTTGCTGTAAGAATAAAGCAAAATCTAGTATTTATTCTAACTTGTACAAATGGGCTTAGATAAGGATAGGATTGAAATTAAGGAACAAGGTGAAGTTATTGTCTTGTTATACGTTTATGTAACAATATTAAATATAAAAAGATCACATTGAAAAGACAATATATTTATTCAAATATCTTTAGTGAGACACCATTTCTCCCCCTCCTTCCCCCCTCCACCCCCTCCACCCTCCCCTCTCACACACACACACACACACACACACACACACACACACACACACACACACACATTTTTTGGCTTCTTCTCATGCAAAGAATGCTTTATCCAGCAGATAGTCTCTTCTTCCCTGAAAATAAGTGAGTATAAAAAGTTAGGCTGGACAGGATGGAGTCTGCTTCTTCCTAGAAAGACATGGAATAATTGGATTTAGGAACCTAATTTGATGTAGAGTAGAGGGGGTGAGGTAACACACATCCACATTGTTGTATTGTATGTGATAGCTGCCAGTTCACCAGTATTTTATATGTCCTAATTTAGGCCAGTGTTCCTTTGACTGTAATGTGATTGTGATTCCCCTGAACAAGAAGCATTCAAGCTTCTAAGACTCTGTGGGTTCTTTTCATTTTTTATTTTTTTGGTTTTTTGAGACAAGGTTTCTCCATGTAGCCTTGCCTGTCCTAGATTCACTTTGTAGACCAATCTAGCCTTGAACTCACAGCAATCCACCTGCTTCTTCCTCCTGAGTGCTGGGATTAAAAGCATACACCACCATGGCCAGCCCGATAGTCCCGTTTGTAACAATCTCCTAGCAGATGCAGATACAGATGTTGCTAGTCTGTTGACCACCCTCTGAGTAGCTCTGGCTGTCCTAGAACTCAATTTGTAGACCAGGCTGGCCTTGAACTCAGAGATATACTCCTCTTTACCTTCCTAGTGCTGGGATTAAAAGGTCATGCCACCATGCTCAGCTAATCATGACATGTTTTAAAATATAGACAATTTGCAAAGTATGCTGGAATACTCAAATTTGTTAAAAAGTGTGAACAATAAATTAATCAAGCATATAACAATAAGAAAAGGATCATGACTTAACTTACAAAGGAATATATTCTCAACACCATAGCTTAATGAGAGGTCATTATTTTACAAAGACCTACTATTGATGGAAATTAGTGCAGCAATTTTCCATCCATTGTAAAATTACCATAAGTCACTGTTATATTAAAACATAAAAGAGGAAAAGCATAGTTTGAAAAAGAACTCAAATAGGTGATTAATTTTGGCCGTGTTCTGAAATAATCTTTTAATGAAGTTCATTTTATATAAAATTCCTAAAACTGTCAAATTTATAACCAATTCTAGTATATCAGCATGACCAAATAATTTTTTTCTGACTTAGGCATCCCTTTATGTTTAAAGGCTTTCTAAAAACTCTAGTAATGATACATTTGCTAATCATTAAATTTATGATTTTAATGTTAAATTGAGCATCAAAATGGATTTATAGCCTTCTGGGAGGTTACCTTGTTTTTTTCACCTTATTTATATATCATTTTAATTTGGAATCTGATTCATCAGTGTTTATGTACATATATGCACTTTGTTCAACTTTCGAGTCATGCTATCTAGTTTTTGTTAGATTTAACAATGGATTGATGACAGTGTTTTTAGTATAATGTAATATTAAAGTCATACTAATTCATTAAAGCCTAAATACTAATTCACTAAGTTTATGTTTTACAAATGTAGAACAATATGATAGGCAGATTTGGGCCCAGGGGTCCTGCTCAAACTAAGGCACCAGCCAAGGACAATACAGGAGGTAAACTTTAAACCCCTTCCCAGATCTAGCCAATGGTCAGAATATTCTCCACAGTTGAGTGGAGAGTGTGATATGACTTTCTCACGTACTCTGGTGCCTCACATTTGACCATGTCCCCTGGAGGGGGAGACCTGGTGGCACTCAGAGGAAGGACAGCAGGTAGCCAAGAAGAGACTTGATACCCTATGAGAATATATAGGGGGAGGTAATCCCCCTCAGGAACAGTCATAGGGGAGGGGAATAATGGGAAAATGGGGGGGAGGAATGGGAGGATACAAGGGATGGGATAAACATTGAGATGTAACAAGAATAAATTAATAAAAAAAAAGAAAAAAAATGTTCAACACACACACACACACACACACACACACACACAAAAACAACAAAAAACCACAAATGTACCATATAGTTTATGTGTGGAAAAATCCATTTTAATGGTAATGCAACATACTTACCTGTGTAAGCTAACCCATCTAGGGAGAAATACAGCTCTTTGAAACATTTGAATTTCTTGGAAAGTGATAGTTTGATGTTAAATAAAACTAAAAACCAGATTAATCCACAGATGTAATTATACTTGTATTCTATTAAACAATAATCTCTATTAGAAACCATATATAAGCCAAGGGTGGTAGCACATGCCTGTAATCCCAGCAGTCTGGGAGGCAGAGGCAGGCAGATTGATGTGAGTTCCAGGCCAGCCTGGTCTACAAAGCCAAGTCCAGGACAGCCAAGGCTACACAGAGAAATCCTGTTTCGAAAACAAAATAAAACAAAACAACAACAACAAAAGAAACCAAATATAACTATTAACAGCATACTAGAGTTGCTTAGCTTCTAACTAAAAATGACATGTATAAAACACAGTATCAATTGGCTTAAACCGTAATTAGTTTTTGGTTTTATTGTTCTTGTGTCAGAGTTCCTGGCTGGAATACTGATCTTAGGTACCTGTTGCATGCTTAGGAAAGGTTTCTTACTTTTTCTGTACTGGCCTTTCCATATTTTAGAACAGGGTATAATAGGAATAAGGACAATACTGCATTTAAAGTGATTGTTATATTAAATCCTTTGCAAATGTGGCTAGTATCATTAGAAATAAGAACTTTCATGCATATTGGTAATTTTTACTTCTTTCTGCAAATTATATTGTCCTCTTTGCAGGTGGTCATTTTTCACACGGCATTTCCAGAGTACTGCCCCTTAAGACGTGCAGCCGTCCGATTAGGGTTGGCTTGTCAAGAAGAGCTAGGCTGAAACAACTTCATCCGTATCTGAAATGAATGAGTTGTACGGACGGACAAGAAGCTTTTGCACTTTAACAGTTCAGCATGTACAGGAATGTCTTATATTTTGCTTTGTATAAGTGTTTTCCTTTGGCTTGGAGATTTTGTGCTTTCTTTTTAAAGTGTAGAAAGGTTATTTTTGTGTTAAATTATTTTATTACGTTTAAAAGAAAACTTTTCACTGATGTTCGAGTCATATGATCAATATACACAATAAAATATTTTCATGATCTTATAAACCATTTCAGTTTCTTAGTTTTCCTGGTATATGCATGTAATTCCTTTTAAGAAAAAAACCTGTAACTTTGCTTTCTGGAAGTATCTATGACTTATAAAAAGTTAATGCACCTCTGTTCTAGCCTACTTTCTACATTTTGGCAGATATATAGGATCTTGCTTTATAAAGCCAGACTTCTTTAGTTCTTTCGTTCCCCTCCCTTCCTCCTTCCCTCCCTCCTTATTGTTTTATAATTACATGTATTATCTATAGGCCTGGCTATCAATCAATCAATCAAGACACAGACACTTGTTATATTTTAAAATATCCTTAGTTAACCTGGGGAAGGGCAGATATCAATCTTTTAAAACTACCTTTCATAGTGGGGCAGGTATGGGATCCCTGGCTCAATTCCATGTCATCTGTTTCTAATAACTTCTATCAAGTTAGCTCTCATCTATAATCTCAAATACTTGTTAATGTTTTTTATCTGGGCCAGATTCTCCACCCACGCCAGCCATGTGCATCTCCTCCAGCTAACCAATGGCAGCTTTCCTCTCCTCCCTTCAGGTCTCCCTCCTTTCTCCTTGTGGTGGTCTTTTCTTCTTCCCAGAATTCCTCTCTCTCTAAGCCTCACCTATCTCCTTTGTCCTGCCCAGCCAGGTGGGATGGCTTTTTATTAAACAAAAGGTGGGTCATACAAACAACAAACAGTAATTAACATCAAAATACATCAGACCATCCCCCAAGGCCTTCTTCCCTTCCTCCTACCTTCCCTCCTTCCTTCCCTCTTTCCCTCCATCATCCTTCCCTCCTTACCTCCTTCCCTTTTTCCTCTCTTCATTCTTTCCCCCCATTCACACAGGGTGCTTCTCAGGCTTGTCTCAAGCTCCTTGTGAAGCTGATGATAATGACTTTGAATTCTTGACTCTTGTCTGCAGAGTGCTTCCCTGTGCTATAGCTTCCTTCCTGTGCTTGATATTTGTAGAGAAGTATAGAATATACATGTTGAAAAGTAACTATCAAAAGCATAAAGCATAGTTAAAAAATACTAGGCTAATAAATAATATTTACATACTTTGGTGGTTTAAATAGGAATGGTACCCATAGTCTCATAGAGTTTAATGCTCAGTCATTAGGGAGTGTTGCTACATGACAGGAATTAGGAGGTGTGGCCTAGTTGGAGTAGGTGTGGCCTTGTTGAAGGAAATGTTTCTCTGGAGGTGGGCTTGAGAGTTTCAAATCGTCAAGGCAGGCCCAGTGTCTCACATTCGCTTCTTGCTGCCTGTGACCCTGATGCAGAACGCTCAGCTCAGCTACCTCTCTAGCACCATGTCTGCCCAAGTGACATCATGCATCTCACCATGACAACAACAGACCCTCTGAAACTGTAAGCCAGCTCCAGTTAAATGTTTTCCTTCACAAGACTTGCTGTGGTTGTAGTGTCTCTAGACACTGCAATAGAACGCTGACTAAGACATGTAGAACAAAATTAATGGGGAAAAAAAAAAAAAAACCCCAGAAGTATCAAGAGAACCTAAGAGCTGTAAACAAGGCCAGGGTTACATTAATATATTTTGCAGTTACGTCTACACGTAAGCCTAAATGCGTCAATTCACAATATAAGTGTGGCTGAATTAAATGATCATCAGTTCGTAAATATTTTTAGACTCACTAAATTGAACCTCAACTTTGGCTTTATTCACTAAGTTCCATCCTCCAGCAAACACTTTCAAACTTCAGCATCGCGCTGTAATCCCTCCACCCGCCCTCTGCTGGAGAACCCAACATATACTATTTTAAGTTAAGCCTTGCTCAAGTGCAAGCTTATTTCTTTTCTTTTTCTTTCTTTTTTACTTTTTAAAAAAATTTTTTTGGGTGTATGAATGTTTTGCCTGAGTGCCTCTGTCTGTCTGTGCACCAGGTGCAGGCAGTGTCTTTGAAGACTAGAAAAGGGCATCAGGTCAGATCTCCTGGAACTGGAGTTACAGGAAGTTGTGAGCTGCCCTGTGGGTACTGGGAGGTTAACTTGGGTCCTCAGGAGGAGCAGTCAGTGTTCTTAGCTGGTTAGCCGTCTCTTCAACCCCAGAATGCAGAAAACATTTTGAAGGCAGGATTACTTATTCCCCCAGAAATATATCACAAGTTCTTTAAACTGTGCCTGCTCCCAGTAATTATTCCCATTGTATGAGTATCAGTGAATGAAATTCAACTCTTGTCGTGTAATAGCTATGTCACTTACAATTCTCTCGCCTTTGTTAATCGAATATTACATTTCCTGTTGACTGATAAAGTCGTTTGTATTTTTACGTGGTGTGGAATGATCTTTGAATCACTGCATGTACATTGTAGGATTGTTCATTCTAGTTAAATAAGCATATGCATTATCATTTAGTTATTTTTCTGGAGAAAACAATTGACGTCCACTCTAATTTTTTTTTCTCCCCTAGGGAGGGTTTCTCTGTGTAGCGTCAGCTGGCTTGGACTTGCTTTGTAGACCAGGCTAGCCTAGAACTCACAGAGATCTGCCTGCCTCTGTCATCTAGAGTGCTGGGATAACAGATGTGTGCTATTGTACCTGGCTTACTGTAAGCATTTTAAAAAAAACTCTATGACTTTGGGCAATTCCTCCTTTGTAAAAGGGGATAATTGAAAGGATTGAGCCTGCTAGTGCATCTTGTGGACTTGAACAGCTAGGATACAAAGTTAGAGCTTAACCATAAATATATGTTAGTACATGGTAAGTACTCAATAACGGGCAATTAGCATGCCTGCTGCCTTTCTTTTCCTACTTTCTGTTTTTCTCTCTCCTTTCCATCATTCCTCTTCTCTCCCTCGTTTTTCTTGGTGTTCAAGACAAGATCTATGTAGCCCAGGCTGGCCTCAAATTTGCACCAGTACCTTTGTCTCTCAAATGCTGCGATTACAGTGTGTGCTACTGTGCCCTGGTCCAGAAAAATTTCTCTAATTATACAGACATTATATATTTTCATTGACATGTATTATTTCAAGGCATAGTTTTAATTAATAAAATGCCTTTTCTTGAACTAGGGGAATATATACATATGTATTTATATTATATAAAATATACAAATATATAACATATATGTATATATGCATATATACTGCAGATACTGGATCATCTTACTGTCTTTGGAAACCCCACCAATTGAAGCTATCTTTGCTGGGTGTACTTAATTTCTTCTTCAAGGCACAGCATGTGCTGGAGGAGAGCATCTGGAAAAAAAATATTAATTGAGCTCTTTCACCTGCCCAGCTCACAGCCCATGCTCTCTGCTGTTGGATCTCTGTAATTTGGGGAATGGCATATATGAAGTACTATTAGTCTCTGAACTTCAGGCTCCCCGGTTTCCTTCTTTGTCACTGTGACTTATAACAGCCACTTCAAACATGCCATAGTCCAGGAGAAGCTCTTGCTGTCTTCTCTGAAAGTCTCCCCTTATATACTTCTTATTTTATTGAGGAGGAGCTCCATTAGGTTGCTCAGGGCAGAAACCTTGGGGCAATCTCCCCATCTCCATAGCCCGCAATTGACCTATGGTTTTGGCTTCTCTTGCTCAACTAACTGCAATAGAATTGAGTTTTTATTTATCCAGCTTCTTGCTTCAGTTCGCTTTCATCTTTTCAGAGCATAATATCCAGAAATAACCTTTGCAACATGTTATAGCACGGTACTACTCAGCTCAACACAATGTAATCTTCTAAAGTCTTTATCTTAGTTATTTATTTGGTTTTTTGAGACAGGGCTTTGGCTGTCTTAGACTTGCTTTGTAGACCAGGCTGGCCTGGAACTCACAGGGATCCACCTGCCTCTGCCTCCCGAGTGCTGGGATTAAAGGTGTGCACCACCACGCCCGGCTCTTTATCTTATTTTGAGTAAGAGCCAATAACTCTTACTTTGGTATCTAAGAACTATTACATTTCCAAATGCCTCCTCACTATTGTCCCATTGTTTGTTCCAAGGAGACACACCAGCCTGCCTTGAAATGGTGGGTGTTTCCTCAAGCCCCTTGCACTTGCCCTCCTTTCCTGGAATGCTTGTTAAGTTCATACTACAGTTCACTCTGTCCCTTCCAGAGAACTTGATCAAATGCTTCCTTTACATCGGCTAATATAAATGTTTTAAAGCTTCTAGCCACTAAATATTTCTATGAAGGGTAATATTATAAAGCACATAAGGTGTTTTAGGAATACTACACTTAAAATATACACATTTGTCACTGCGTCTTATTTTTACATTTTAATTCTCTCTATATATATTTATAGTAGGTTTAGTTATTATAGTATATTTAATTTAATAATTTATACATTCCAATATTTAAAAAATTTAAGAATAGTAAGAAAATCGATCTCACATAAAACCTTTTTTTTCCATACAATATATTTTGACCATATTCTTTCTCTTCCCCCAGCTCCTCTCAGATCCTCTCTGCTTTTTTTCTCACTCTCTCAAAAACCAGGAAGACAAAACAACAACAACAACAATCACCACTACCACCACCAAAAAGGAACATCAGCATATACAAACTAAGCAAACAACAAAAATAAAATCAATAAGACAGAAAAATACCTAAACCAAACAAAAAGTACAGATATACACAAATTCAATGGAGTCTGTTTTGTGTTGACCAACTGCTTTTTTCCTTGGAGTCATCCACCACCTCTGGTTCTTACAACCTTCTGCCACTTCTTCTGCAGAAATAGCTGAACCTTGAGGAGAGGGGTTTGATATAGACTATTTTGTTAATTATTACCTCCTGCGAGAAGCAGCTACTCTGAGGAGGCTTGAGTGATGCTCTGGTCTATCAGCATAGCAATATGTCATTGCGAGCCAATTTTTTTGCTATGTTCCTTTAGCAGAATAACAGCGGTAGGTTTTCCTGTAGGCTTATGATTTATCTAGTCACAGTTCTTGACCACTTTAGTAGTGCTATGTCATTTCATTGTTAAAGAAAAAGTATGAAAGGTTAAAAAAGTTTAGAGAGTCTGACATTTTAGCTAAAATTACATTAATTTTTATTTAGTTTGTTAATTTGCTTTTCCAATGCTGGGGACTGAACAAGGCCTCATGCAAGATAGACAAGCACTCTACCATTAAGTTATATTCCAAGCTCAAATTGTATTAGTGTTTAAAGCAACAATTCTAAGTTTTTAAGTTTTTCAAACATGTATTATGACCTTAAGTCATTTAATAAACAACATAAAAATGGAGATAGTAATTGTATTTCATAATGAGGTTATTTAAAGATTAAATGAGCACACACACACACACACACACACACACACACACATATATATATATATTTTTTAGAAAATCATTCTTTCTTTTTGCTTTTAACAAAATATCCATGCTTAGTAAATGTGACCATATATGGTAATAAGTCACCCTTTAGAAACTTCTTCATGAATGATTCTGTGTGCATATCACTGCACATGTATGGACATCAGATGACAACTTTCAGGAGTTAGTTGCTATCTCCTTCCACCACATAGGTTCCTGGGAACTGAACTCAGACTGTCGGGCAGATGTCATTACCCAGCTCCATCAGCTCTCAACTGTATGAGTTCGACAGCAAAATGCATCTTTCTCACATTCTAATTTTAATAGCTCAATAATTTTGAAAACAGCAAATTTTATTAGATGCATGTTTTTCAAAATGGTACAAAGATTAGATAATTTACTCTTTAACCAACCTTGTTGTCAGATATGATTGCTTTCTCCATTTTGGATTGTGAGTGAAATGGCTTCATGGTTATAAAGTATGAAGCTGTAGAGCCAGGATGTCTGCCCCAGGGTCAAAACTTTTAACGACTATGTCTTACATTTTTTTTTATTTCTTTGTTTATTAGTATGTACTAGTGTGTATGTGAGCACATGTGCGCATTTGTGTATGAAGGCATGTGTGTGTGTGTAGGGGCCAGAGGACAATGTCAGGTGTGGTTCTCATCTTCCATCTTGATTGAGACAATGTCTCTTGCTGCACGTGTGAGGCTGGCTCCCTGTGAGCTTCTGCGGATTCAAGAGAAACCTGAAGACTGGTGAGAAGGTCAGCACTCTATCTTTTCATGAGAGTGCTGGGATTACAGACGTACAGTTTCTTACTTTCACATGAGTCCTGGGGTTAGTTCATTACCTTGAATTCATAAGGCCTACAACTCATCTTTCCTCACGGCCTACTTCTTGACATGCCCTGCACACTGTTCAGTAAGTGCATTCTTTTACATTCAGTGCCTTCATAATGGGGTCTTACCTAATAGAGCTTTTGAGACCGACCACACCACAATTCCCTACAATTAAACTTGCCTATAATGTTCCACTCCCTTCTAACTAATATTTCCTCATTGGTTCAGTCTTTCCTCTGCTGGGTACTCTTCTCATTTACCTGTTTAAATCTTTTCTTTTTCTTAATCCATCCACTGCTACAACACTGTCTCCAAGTTTCTGAAAATTTCCTGTTTGCCGTATCCACTGAATGACTAGCACACTTACTGTTAAATTTCATTCACCTGGCACCCGGGATGCTTTTGTCGCTGCTGTGTTTATGAGCTTGTCCACAGAGACTGTCTTAGAAACTTCTTGGTAGTCTCCGAACCCCTTGATCTGTGCACTGTATTGACAGTATTTACTGATTATATACCAAGTATCTCTTTATATTTACTTCATGATTTATTTTGTTTGTAACATTTCTCTTCAGAAAATATGTATTATATTTATATATTATATTTACATATAATATATATTATGTAATTTATATTATATATATATATAAATAAAACATTTCTCTTCAGGAAATAAAAGTAAATATAAATAATGTCATGGGAGGCATATTTGTTGTTTTCTTTTCTTCCTTTCTTAACTCTTCCCTCCTCTCCTTTTTTTTCTCTTTCCTTCCCTTCCCTCCCTCCTTCCCTTACTTTCTCTCAATTTCTCCCTCCCTTCTCATGTTGCCCAAGCTAACCTTTAATTCCTCATATTCCTACTACTGTCTTCCAAATGCTCAGATTATAGGCAATCCCCTCTAATACCTATCTTATTTCTTCTTTCTGACTTTGTATACTTTATCCTTTATTTTGGCTATCTTCAAAGTAAAGTAAAACTTTTTTCCTTTTCCCCAGTGTTTGCACCACCACTGCCCAGCTAAAATGACCTTTTCATATGACTAAAACCTACTTAAGTTTAAATACATACTTTAAAAATTACTTTTAAATAAACCTTTGAAAATACTTGTATATTTTTATCAGTGGGAAAAATGAATACTTTGAAAGTTGTTTCTCTCCTTATCTTTAAGAGTTTATGGTATGAAACACTATCTCACAATGTGCTATTATTGTTCTTGATGCACAGAATGGCCCTTTTTTTGTTGCTGTCATCACCAACTGCTTTCATGAGCAGAAATTGTGCAATGCTTCATAGAATTGGTGCCAATAATAAACATTTGGAGACTGCTTATTTATATAACCAAACATGGAGCCAATTGATACTTTTATTGTCAGCTAGGTAGAACAAATTTACAGTTGGTTATTAATTTTTAAAAATCATCTTGGTTTTAAGATGCTAAGTTGCACCAACATTTTAATGTACATTCTCAAAATAAATGTATCTGTCTATCTCATTTTTTTCCTCATTTTTTTCTTGTCGGTGGTGGCAGAAGAGAGAATGACAAACTATAAATTTACTGACGGGTTATTTTAATTTGTTTATAACATTATAGTATAAAAATTAGCCCAATTTTGAGGTATATAATGATTCATCTCTCCCAACACTATCTTGATTTCACATATATTTCTTTTTAAATAAATGTTTTATTATTATGTTTTTAGTTAGATGTAAATATGTACACTTGAGTGTAGGAGCCCACAGAGGCTTTGTCCTGAAGCTAAAATTATTGGTGGTTGTGAGCCACCAAATGTGGTTGCTGGGAATCGAACTCAGTTACCTGGAGAAGTGGTGCATGCTCTTGACTGTTTAACTGACTCCTCAGCTCCCACACATATTTTCAAAATTTAATAATAAAAATTATTTTTAACAGAAATGTTTATTGGATTTAATAAAATACCATTGAGTGAAATTGAACCCAGGAATAATTTGGGTACTGCACAGAAAGAACTTTGATAGTGATTACAAAGAAATAAAATGTATCAACAACAGTAATTCCTAAATATACAGAATAGTAAAATTGTGTAGACCACAAATGTATTTGCCTAAGGGCTTTATATGCTGGGTAGATAAAAATTGTTGTTAAGAAATGAGAGTGCAGTTCTTACAGGCCATTAACATTTTTATAATTATAACTTTTTAAAAAGTTAATTGGTTTTGTTTATTAGGATAATTTTAAGTTTACAGAAAAATGGAGTGGAAGGTAAAGATTTCCTGCATATGACTTCCTGTTTCTTTATTATTAACATCCTGCACTTCTCTACTCAAGCGACATGATGAACTATTCATATATTATTTCTAACTGAAGTCCACGTTCGTAGTAGGTTTCACCTTTTGTTTTGTATAGTTCCAAAGGACTTTCTGGGCACACACTTCCACACATTCGCCATTACAGTATCAAACGAAATACTTTTATTTGCTTGAAAATTTCTTCTATCCCATTTATGTATTTCTCCCTACTCGACCCTTTGATACCTCTGGTAACCACTGGCCTTTGTATTGCTACTGTATTCATGTTTTCCTAGAACATCAAAGAGCCGGAAGCATACTAAATTTTGTAGCTTTCCAAGATTGCTTTCTTTCAATTACCAATAGTCACTTAAGGCTCCCACAATAGTGAATTTTCTAACAATGGATATGTACTTAATACACACTTACACTGAGACCATTTTAGACTTTGTCTCTTAAAGAAAAACAGTTGTACACTTTAAACTGTGGCCGTGTCCACTGAATGGTTTCCTTACGGATTTTTCTATATAGGGATTCTGAGATTTAAGGAAATTACACTGTCAACACTAACAAAAGCTTTCCAGTGAACAGAGATGTTACAAAACATACTAAGCCTTGAAAATGGCTCCAAAAGAGGTTTTTCTTTTCTATTTTGTTAGCTAGATTGTGCTTAGGAGCTGAAATGTGTCACAGATTAAAATGGTCAATATTAAGATGGTGAAATAAATGTCAAAATTCTTGTAAATTAAAACCCATAGTGCTAAGCACATAAGGGGATATTGTAATGTGTTGCTCTTGTGATGTCTTTTGTGACAAATGCCATAATGTTCCATATGAGCCTGAAACACTGCCTTCCATCTTTGTTACTACAAGGATGTTAGTATTGACCATCAAAAACTTAAACCCCACATGCCTTGCAATATTCCATGTAGAATTTGTACATCCCTTGGTTTTAGGGAGTATACAACTTTAGTTGACAAAAGTTTAAGGCATAAACTGGCTTAACTAAAAACTAAAAGAAGAGTAAGGAGACTTGCGCATCTGTTCTGATTCTCTTTGTGACCTTGAATATGTCTTGTAGCCTCATTAGCTTTCAGGTGTTTCCTCGTTTGGCCTGTTACTGTAGTCACAAAAACAACATCTACTTATCCACTCAGCAGATCAAATACCATGGGGGAAATAAAAGGAACAATATAAACAAAAACTTTAAGTATAAACAGTAAAGAATGTATAATATTGCTAGGTATTTCACAAAGTTTATAACCCCATTAAAGGGTGTTAAAAATAAAGAATACAGATTAGAATAGTCCTTATAACTTATCTTTTATGTATTTTAAACAGGAAATACCTTCTCTTCCTTATTTCATTTATTTATGTCTTCAACAAACATTCATTGAAAATGTAATGTTAATTTAGAACCAAATAAAAAACGTTATTTCAAAGTTCTCTCTTCTATAAAACTCCAATTGTTGTATATTGATCAATCCTCTATAAAATAACATTTCAATGACCCTGTCAATCCAATTACTCAGATCTGTTGAACTGATAAAAAGCTTGTTCTTAACCTGATGGCTCGTCTACATTGATAACATAAGACGAACTGCAAAAAATAGCTGCTTGAACATTTTCATGTATGTTGGGAAGAAAACCTTGGTGTGACCTACTTTTCCATCTGAAAAAAAAAATATGAAGTTCCAAGCCTCTCTGATGTTTGTGGTGACTAGAGACACATGGTGTGAAGGAGATTACCTGATTGATTTTCCTAGGACCAACGCTAAGTGGTTGTAGGCATGGAATGCCCAATACAGTTACCGGCTCATAGTTTCCAAGTAATTAACATGGTCCACATTTTAGAAAATAGGTTTTCTTACCTCTTGCAGGTTGCAAATGAACAAGCTTTGCAATAGTTCTTTTGCCTTATAAAAATCTCGTCTCTGAAGTATACGAATGAAAATAATTACTTTTACCTCAGGAGTATCCACTAAATGGTCTAAACATTTATTTCTCAGAACCCCTATTTTATTAACATAGGATTCAAACAATACACATGTTTGGGTCAATTTATTCTGACAAGTGTCATGGACTGTGTCCGGTCTCATGGAGAACCTTTAACTAAGCTACAATTAAAATGATATTTAGTATTTCAGAACGGTGAAACATGCAAGCTCTACTATTTGAAGTACTTCAAGTGCTGCTTACAGCCAGAACGTTAATTATATTCACATTATTACGCATAGAACTTTTGAGGTGTTCTTTATTTAAAAGTATACTTTTCACTTTTCATTTTTTTTTTTAATCATGAGTGACAGTGTAACTCACACAGAAGGGTAAAAACTCACAAATTTGCAATTTGTTCTAGTTTTGACTAAAATTTATTTTATGGAGGAATTCTCAGCTATGGTTAGCACATTCTCATGTACCCTTGAAAATTGTTTAGCAATGTGTTAGAACTTGAATACAAAGTTCTGTTGTTTGATAGTTTTTTTTTTTCTTATGAAGAGTAGACTAAGGAAAAATTTAAATGACAGTTGAAAATAATCAAGATTGTATTTGAGGTACAGTTAAAATTTTGAAAATGTTTGCACATGTAAATAAATTGCATATTGACAAATTAAAAAGCACGGACTATTGTTAGAAAAAAAAGCATAAGACAAGAGGGTGGAAGGATTGCATGGTAAAATGCTGTCCCGATCATGAGACGTTGATTTCAGCTCCTAGCACCCTTATAAGAAGAAAGTGTGGGAGCACAGCTCTATCCCCAGTGCTGGAGGAAGAGCAACAGAAACAGATGGACCTTGGAGAATTTCTGGCCAGTCATCTAGCTGAAATAGTGGCTGTTGGATTTGGTGGGAGAATCTGTGTCAGTCTTCCTTTCAGATTTGGGTACTATTTATCTGCAAAAGTAGATAAAACGTGGAGTTTCAATGTAACTGAAGGACAGAACACATTAGCAGGTAATAAGATAATACAGACTAGGGTCCTATGGAGGAGCGAAGATTTATTCTGATTTGGAAGAATATATATATATATATGGTTTAAAATTATAGATCAGAGTAAGATAGCAGAAAATTCTGCTTAGAATAGTAATTTAGTTTAAGTGGACATTTATAAAATTGTTACTGGGACAAAGCTTCAGTTTTTACACAAAATCATGAAGGATTCTAGGTCATAAACAATTTATTCATGAACTTTATCTTACAGGTGGAAGTGATCAAATCTCAGGTACCAGACCTAATTTTATTTCTTAAGCTAATTCTAATGTCATGTTTGCTTTCAACTTACTGCTAATTTTTATCCAACCTAATACACAGTTTTGTAGTTTTGTAAGAACTTTTATGGTGTATTCTACATTTTGCTTCATTAAATTCTTCCATGAACCTATTAATCCCACTTTCAGATAATGAAAATAATTTTCATGTGTTGTAACTTTCTCAAGTAAGTACTTTGTATGCAGTGAGTATCTGTTGAAAGGAAACGAAAGACCATACCCTGCCCTTAACTTCATACCTGCTGTCTGCTTCTTACTTTTCAAAATCTTTCCTTTCCACTTTCCTTTTATAATGAATATTAGTATATGCAGCACATTAAACTTAGCACCTGGATATACAATGACTATAAAATATAATCTCAGCTCTCATTAGCCTGGAATCCTGGGTGGGTACATGCAGGAGCCATACCAACAACTTGGGTACAGGCTTGGCAAATACAGCAGTGTCAGCCATGGCGACCCCACACATTGCTGCACATCATGGTGGATGGTATGTCTTTGGGTCGTGCCTCCTTCTCAGCACCAGACAGAAAGGATTTGTTTTACTTTGTTTTGTGAGACAGGATTTCTCTGTGTAACATCCCTGGCTGCCCTGGAACTCACTTTGTAGACCAGGCTGGCTTCAAACTCACAGAGATCCACCTGCTTCTGCCTCCCAAATGCTGGAATTAAAGGCAGTGCTACCATACCCATACCCAATGAGAAAGGATTTGTTTATAAGGGTTCCTTTTTTTTTTTTAATCAGAGTTTTTCTAGAATTCACATGTTAAGATGTCATCTCCACATGCCATATCAGAGAGAGAGAGAGAGAGAGAGAGAGAGAGAGAGAGAGAGAGAGAGAGAGGTTTACAGGCTGTAGTACTGCCAGTCTGACACTAGCTAGCTACCAACAGGAAGCCCAAGAATCAGTAGTTACTCAGTCATGAGGCTTGATGCCTCAGCTGGTCTTCCGTATATGTCGAAATCCCAAAGAAGTAGGCTGTACTGCCAGTGAATTGAAGGACCTTGCCAGTGAGAGGGAGGGCAAGCAGGCAGAGAGAGCATGCTTCCTTCTTCCATGTCTTTTATGTGAGCTGTCACAGAGGGTGTGGCCCAGATTAAGGTGCGTCTTCTCACCTCAAAAGGTCCAGATTTAGGGTGGGTCTTTCAACTTGCAATGTTTTAATTAAGAGGAATCCCTCACAGGTACACCCAGCCCCTGGGATCTAAGTTAATTTTAGATGTAGTCAAGCCGACAACTAAGAATAGCCATCACAGAAACATGTTGAACACATTGCATTGTGGCTTTGTGGTAGAAGAGAGGCAAGGGATGAAAATAAACGTATCACAGCTTTTGGTTGCATCATACTCTGTATTTCCAAAAAGGAAGTTTTTAATTAATTAATTAATTAAACTAATTAAACAACTGTTGCAGGGGAAGGAATGCGTCTGTTTGGGGGTAGAGAGATATGGCTCCATCCTACAATAGTCAAGTAGATTCTGTGTCTTCGTTTGCAAACCATTGATTTATAAGAACTATCTTTCAGTTTTTTTTTTTAAAAAATCAGAATTATTCATAAAGTTTGTATGTTGCCAGCAGAGTATTCAGGAGATTATACAAGAGATTGTGGTGAGAGTGAGATACGCAATAGGAAATCATGGAGCTACAGCACGGCAGCAGGGGGGAGGGGCTGGGCTCGGGAGGGGCTGGGCTCCTGTGGGGCATTTTGTTACTATAGCAAACGAGTGTAAGTAATTGAGAGTTCGCGTGATGAACTGAGAAGAATGATATAGGGACTACCCATAACGACTATGATGGAGTCGAGGGTGATTGTTGGGGCTGAACGTAGAATTCCTCTTTTTCTTATTTTTATGTATGGACCTTATGGACGTAGTAGGAGGCTGATTGAGTCTTAGATTCTGTGACATATCCTGCATTTTATTCATTTATTTATTCGGTTTTCAAGATAGGGTTGTATGTAGTCCTGCCTGTCCTGGACTTGCTTTGTAGACCAGGCTGGCCTTGAACTCACACAAATCTGCCTGTCTCTGCCACCCAAGTGCTGGGATTAAAGGTGTGTGCCACTGCCGTCCCATTCATATCCTGTATTTATAAAGCAATAATAAATGAGTGACTTTGCCCTGATAACAAAGCTCTTGTCTCCTTTAATGTAGGGTTGTTTCTCCTTTGCTAGTCATTTTTTAAAATATGATTTTCCATGGAAAATTTAGACTGATAAGAGCTCAAAGAATACACTCACAGAGTAGTGATTATATTGGAGGGAGAAGACTGTGGCAGGGTGTAAAGATGACCATACTTAATTGTACACATATAAGAAATTCCCAGTAAGAAAGAAAAATTTAAAAAGCACAGACTCTCTAAGTGGCTCCAGTTTTGTACCCATTTCTGTTACTCAGGCTTGTGGTGACTTGACTTCCTTATGTGTGAACTAGAAATAGAAAGAGAGTTTGTTATAGAGATTAAATTAACTTTACTCACAAAGTTCCTTGCACATTATAAATGTTTAATAAATAATTGATTCATATAGTGGTTAAAGATTGTTATCTAGTGGAATCTGGAAGACACTTTCGGTGTTTCCCTGTCCTCAGTACCATGCCAAACATAACTGATTGTTTCATTAACAGCCATAAGAGGCCAGGACAGATGACAGTGAACAAAGCTGATCCAGTGGGCTTTACACACCATGTGCAAAGCTAAATGAAAGCAGTTTTAGTTCTAAATTTATCCACAGAGCTCTCATGCTGGAATTTTTCCAAATACATGTATATCCTACAAATTGTACCAAGGTTATTTTTTTAAACTAGAATTAGTTTTATCTCTAAAATTAGGATTGCCTCTATTTCCAGAAATAGACTCTCAAAATACAATGCTAAATTTGTCAACTTGGCACAAACCTAGACGTACCTGTAAAGAGAATCTTAGTGGAGAAATTGCTTCCACCAGATTGTGGGATGCCTATGGGGACGTACGTGTTCTTGATTAATGATTGCTGTGGCATGGCTCAGCCCACTGAGGGCAAGGCCATCCATGAGCAGGCGTGTCTTGGCTGTCTAAGAAGGATAAGTAGGCAAGTGAAGCAAGCCAATAAGCTGAATTCTTACATGGTCTCCGCTTCAGTTTCTGCTTGGCTTCCCTCTATGATGGATTGTAGTCTGTAAGCCAAATAAAGCTTTTCTTCCCCAAGTTGTTTTTTGGTCACGGTATTTGTCACAGGAACAGAAAACAAATATGTAGGTACCTTAGGACTCATTCTTTGTTTATGTTTTTCCAAGAACTTACTTTATTCCAAGTACTCACTAACTCATCATCTGTGCTACCTAACTTTGCTCAGTGGTATGTGCACTCCCATAGGGCTGTTGTATTTTAACTACTATAGCCTTACATCTAAAAAAACACTGACATGGAAGTGTTTGCTGATGAATGCATTGTAGACTCAGGTCTTAGCTGTCCAGTGAGAGCAGATTTATGACACATGATACCTTTATATTAATTACGTGCTAATTTATATAGTTAACAATATGAGCTTACCAGTTTTTAGGAGGAAACCGTTCTGTTTACTCTGGCACTGGGAACGACACAGTAGAACGATAGAGCTAGTACTGTGTAAGAATTCCTTACTATGGTGTGGGTGGGCTTTGGAACGCTGGAACAGCCCTCCCCCAGCATGGTTTTAGCTTTCTTCAGTCTGTCATATCCTTGTTCTGCAACACAAATAGTCTTGTGCCAATGTGAAGCAGAAAAGAAATTACATATAAGTTTTATTACATTATGTGAACTTACTCTGCCTGCTGTTTAAGTTTAGTAAATATCTGAGTTCATCAAACACTCTACAAATTATTATTGAGTTTATAATTAAATAGCAATCTAGATATTGTGCCTTAGATGGAAACCCACGTTAATATCACACCTAACAGGTTTTTCCTTTAATACCTCTATGATGATTTATAAAATAGACTCAGTTTCTTCTCTTCCACTCATTAATATGATTTTAAAACAAGGGTTGTCGATGTTGACATTCAGGCTTTGTTTCCTAAATCCTTTTTTAAGTTTGCCACATATGGTTTTAAATTTTAGGACCTGAAACTTGACCCAATATTTGAGCACCTGGTTATTACTGCATGTAGTAGAAATATTATTTCATAGTTCTTAGATCTCTTCTTTATAAATTTCAGTCCAGCCTGCTTTAAAACAGCAGCTAACATTTCCTTTTATGAGTATCCTCAGGTGCATGGGTGTGTGTGTGCAAGCGTGTGTGTGTGTGTGTAGAGTCCAGGGGTTGATGTTATAGCTTACACACACACACACACACACACACACACACACGTATATTTGAGACAATATCTCACACTGAGCCAGGGCTTACTGATCTCACTGGACTGGCAGGCCAGAGAGCTGAAGGTATCTGTCTGTTCTGCCTTCCCAGCTCCTGGATTACAGGAATGGGTTGCTGTGTCTAGCTTTATTAAGTGAGTGCTGGGATCTGAACTCAGTTCCTCATGCTTCATGAGCAAGCATTTCACCTGCTCTGTAGATTCTTACTCGTCTTTTATCCTTTTTGATTTTTGGTCTTATTCTGCTATACTAACTGAGAACTCATTCTCTCATATGCCCCCCCACCTCCCTGAATGTAGCACTTGGCTTTTGCTCCTTTAATTTACAGTAGTCACTTGGGAAGCCTGAAAAGCAGTTAAGTATTGCTGTAGATGGTTTTTTAACTTGCCTCCTAGGCAATGCTCATGAAAACACAAGCAAAGGGAGTATAGTGATTCGTGCATTAGTTTACAGTAACAATATTACAGTAACAAGGAGAGTTGATCTTCTTGTTGTTTGTTGGTTTGTTTCCAGACAGAGTTTCTCTGTGTAACAGAACCCTGGCTGTCCTGGAACTTGGTCTGTGAACCAGACTGGCCTTGAACTCACAGAGACCTGTCTGCATCTGCCTCCCGAGTGTTGAGATTAAAGGTGTGCAGCGTTGCAGTAGGACTAGGCACATTTTATCCTACTGTGACTAGATAAGGCAGTCCACCACAGGGAAAGGGATCCAAAGTTAGGCAACAGGGTCAGAGACAGGCCCTGCTCCTGCTGTTGGGAGCCCCACATGATGGCCGAGCTGCATAACTGTTACAAATGTGCAGAGGGTCTAGGTCTGTCCCACGTGTGCTCTCTTTGGCAGTTCAGTTTCCTTAGTTGATTCTGTAGGGCTTTTTTTTCATGGTGTCCTAGACCTCTCTTGCTCTTTTAATCCCTCCTACCCCTCTTCCATGGGATTCTCCAAGCTCCACGTAATGTTTGGCTGTGGGTCTCTGGATCTCTTTTCATCAGTTGTTGGGTGAAGCCACTCAGATGACAGTTATGCTCCATGCCTGGGTGGAAGCATAGAGGAATATCACTAATATTGTCAGGGGTGGGCTCTCGGTTGTGGTATGGGTCTCAAGTCATTGGTTAGCCCTTTCTTCAGTCTGCTTCATCTTTACCACTGAACCTCTTGTAAGCAGGACAAACTGTGTGTTGAAAGTTTTGTGGCTGGGTTGGTGTCCCCATCTCTTCACTGGAAGTCTTTTCTGATTACTGGAAATGGCAATATCAGGTCCCATATCCCCCATTACTAGGAGTCTTAGCTACAGTCACCCTCATAGATTCCTGGAAGTTTCCATTGTCCTAAGTTTCTAGTTCATCCCAGAGAGGCCTCCCTCTTTGATCCTAGTTCTCTCTCCCTCCATAATCCCCTCACTAGATCCCCCTGTTCCCCTTCCACACCCCCATCTAGCTCCCTCCCTCCATCCCTGATGTCTGCTTTCTCTAATCTCTCCACTCATTGCGATTCAAGAACACCACCTTGGGTCCTCCCTGTACTTGGCTTCTTTGGGTCTGTGGATTGTAGCATGGGTATCCTATACGTTATGGCTAATGTCCACTGCATACCATATTTGTCTTTCTGGGCTTGCTGTTACCTCACTCAGGATGGTATTTTCCAGTTCCATCCATTTTCCTGAAAAATTGCATGATGTCTTTGTTTTTAATAGCTTAGTAGTATTCTATTGTCCAAATACACCACATTTTCTTTATCTATTCCTCAGTTGAGGGTTTTCAGTTTCTGGCTATTATGAATAAAGCTGCTATGTACATAGTTGAAGTGTCCTGGTGGTATGGGTATATGCCCAGGAGTGGTATAGCTGGGTCTTGAGGTAGAGTTACTCCCAGTTTTCTGAGAAATCAACAAATTGGTTTTCAAAGTGGTTGTACAAGTTTCACTCCTACCAGCAGTAGAGGAGTGTTCCCCTTGCTCCACATCTTTGCCAGCATGTACTGTCATTTGAGTTTTTGATCTTTGCCATTCTGATAAGTTTAAGATGGAATCACATAGTCCTTTTTGTCAGGAGCCATAGGACCTTGCCTGACCTGCCCCAGTGGCTGAGAGGCCCTGCTGGCTGAAAGCCACAGCTGTCTGCATACTTGAGATAATTATTCTGCCTGGCAACCACAAAGACCCAGCCTGACCTTGAGAAAGAGAACATTCGGTGTATCGTGACTTCTGAATAATCACCCCACTCCACACCTGCTGTCCTTGGGCCTGGCCCAGAAGATTTTGTAACTTTCCACTGCATTCCTTCCTACCCCCGCCCTTTCAGAAGCTCACTTTAAATTTGGATACCCCCTTACAATAAACGGCCCTCGACAAGCAATGTTTCCCTGGGCCCATGTCTCTTTCTCGCCTAATTCTTTATTCACAGGTCGCGACCCTCCTCGCCACTCCACGAATAACTGAACCCGCGGGTCGGGGACACCTTTTGAGGACAGAGAATATTGAATATTTTTTTAAGTGCTACTTGTCCATTAGAGAATCCTCTGTTGAGAATATTCTGTTTAGATATGTACCTCATTTTTTCTTTTTAAATCATTTTTTGTTAAATATATTTTACATATACATTTATATTATTACACATACATGCAATAAACTACCTACACCAAGAAGAACCATGAAACAATCAGGAATTACATATATGTTACATTTTTAGTGTTTTGGCTATTTTTATTTGGAAGCCTTGAAGAAAACATCTTTCCTATGTTGATGCATCTAAAATTCTGAATATAAATCAATATCTATCATATCTCATCATTATTAACTTAAAGCATCCATCTAGACCTAAACACACATACCTCATTTTTTATTTTTATTTTTATTTTTTTTGTACCTCATTTTTAAAATTGGGTTATTTGGTTTGTTGATGTCTAGTTTCTTGAGTTTATATTTATATTGGCTATCGGCCCTCTGTCGGATGTAGAGTTGGTGAAGAACTTTTCCCACTCTGTAGGCTACCATTTTGTCATTTTGATGGTATCCTTTGCTTTTCAGAAGCTTTTCAGTTTCTTGAGGTCCCACTTATTAGTTGTTAATTTTAATACCTGAGCTGTTGGTGTTCTGTTCAGGAAGTTGTCTCCTGTGCCGATGAGTTCAAGGTTGTTCCCAACATTCTCTTCTATCTGATTTAGTATATCCAGTTTTATGTTAAGGTCTTTGATTCACTTGGATGTGAGTTTTGCTTAGGGTGATAAATATGCATCTATTTGCATTCTTCTGCATGCAGATACCCCGTTAGACCAGCACAATTTATTGAACATGCTTTCATTTTCTACTGTATGGTTTGGCATTTTTGGCAAAAATCAAGTGTCCATATGTGTGTGGGTTTACTTTTGCATGTTCAATCCAATTTCATTGATCAACCTATCACTTTTACGCCAATATAATGTGTGTTTTTTTTATTACAATTGCTCTGTAGTACAGATTGAAATCAGCGATGGTGATACCTCCAGATGTTTTTGTTTGTTTGCTTGTTTTTTGTAGAGGCTTTTTTTTTAAGCTTTCTGGGGTTTTTGTTTTTTCATATGACGTTGAATATTGTTCTTCTCAAGTCTGTAAAGAATTGTGTTGTGATTTTGATGTGGATTGTCTTTAAACTGTAGATTGCTTTTGGTAAGATGGCCATTTTACTATGTTAATCCTACTGATGCATGAGCATGGGAGAGCTTTCCATCTTTTGATATCTTCCTCAATTTCTTTCTTCAAAGACTTGAAGTTCTTGTCATACAGGTCTTTGACTTATAGTTACAGCAAGATACTCGATACTAGTTGTAGATATTATGAAGGGTGTTGTTTTCCTAGCTTCTTTCTCAGCTCATTTGTCTTTTGTATACAGGAGGGCTACTTATTTTTTTGAGTTGATTTTTGTATCAAGTCACTTTGCTGAAGATGTTTGTTAGTTATAGAAGTTTCCTGGTAGACTTTTGGGGTCATTTATGTATACTATTTTGTCATCTGCAAATAGAAATATTTTGGCTTCTTCCTTTCCAATTTGTAGACCTTTGATCTCATTTAGCTGTCTTATTGCTCTAGCTAAAACTTCAAGTGTTATACTGAATGGATATGGTGAGAGTGGAAAGCATTATTTTGTCCCTGATTTCAGTGGATCTGCTTGGACTTAATTTGATGTTGGCTACCGGCTTGCTGTATATTGCCTTTATTGTGTTAAGTATAGTTCTTGTATCCCCGAGCTCTACAGGAATTTTATCATAAAGTAGCATTGTGTTTTGTCAAAGGCCTTTTAAGCATCTAATGACATGACTGTGTGTTTTCACTTCTCTCAGGATGTTTATGTGGTAGATTACATTGATGGCTTTTCATATGATTGAGCCACTCCTGCATCTCTAGGGTAAAGGCAACTTGGTCATGGTGGGTGACGCCTTTGATGTGCTCTTGGATTCAGTTTGGGAATATTTTATTGAGTATTTTTGCATCAGTGTTCACAAGGGAGGTTGGTCTGAAATTCTCTTTCCCGGTTGAATGTTTGTGTGGTTTAGGTATCAGGGTGACTGTGGCCCCTTAAAATAAATTTGGTAGCATTCCTTCTGTTTCTATTTTATTGAATAATTTGAAGAGTATTGGTATTAGCTGTTCTTTTGAAAGTCTGGTTAAAAACCTGTGCTCTGGTGCCCCATATTTGACCACATCCCCTTGATGGGGAGGCCTGGTGGCACTCAGTGGAAAGATAACAGGCTATCAAAAAGAGACTTGATGCCCTATGATCGTATAGAGGGGGAGGAGGTCCCCCTCAGTCACAGACATAGGGGAGGGGAATAGGGTGAAAGCAAGAGGGAAGGAGGAATGGGAGGATACACGGGATGGGATAACGATTGAGATGTAATATGAACGAATTAACAAAAAAAGGAAAAAACTCTGTGCTAAACTGATCTGGCCTTTGGCTTTTTTTTTTGTTTTTGGTTGGGAGGCTTTTAATGACTGCTCCTGTTTCCTTATGGGTTATAGGTCTATTTAGATTGTTTACCTGATCTTGATTTAACTTTGGTAAGTGGTATCTATCTAGAAAATTGTTTTTTTTTTCCCAGATTTTTGAATTTTATGAAGTACAGGCTTTTGAGGTAAGACCTAGTGATTCTTTGGATTTTTTCAGTGTTTGTTATGTCCCAATTTTCATTTTTTATTTTGTTAACTTGGATACACTCTCTCTGATTTTTAGTTAGATTGTCTAAGAGTTTGTCTATCATGTTGATTTTTTCAAAGAACTAGCTCTTGGTTTTGTTGATTATTTGTATTGTTCTCTTTGTTTCTAATTTATTGATTTCAGGGCTGAGTTTGAGGATTTCCTGTTGTCTACTCTTCTTCTTGTTCTAGAGTTTTCATATGTACTATTTAGTCACTAGTATGATATCTCACTAATTTCTTTATGAAGGCACTTAGTCCTATCTGTCAGTTTTATTCTCAAGGACAGCAAATGTCCTAGTTTCTACACTATGCTTGGCACACAGTAAGTCTGCTTTGTATCTGAATGAATGATGGTGCTTTCTGAATTAGCTAATTAAATTAAACTCAAGATTGTTTGTTACAGCTGTGATTAAAAACAACATCTCAACATGGCTGTAGTAGCATTCAGATAAAGGATTGCACATCATGCTTTGCCATATTGTGGTTACAACAACTTGTTTGCCATGGTTAGTTAGCTCCAAAAGGTCATTTAGCAGTGACTGGTAAATAATTTAATTCAAGTTTTTATGACAACAATCAAGCCATTATTTAGCATATAGGTGATATTAGCACATCTTATGTATGTAGCTAAGTTTGATTATTTTTGTTTGCTAATTACAGAGCACAAAATTTGTCATACAAATGTACTGTTTTGGTTGTGTGTGTGTTTTGAGACAGGGTTTCTCTGTGTAGCCCTGGCTGTTGTGGAACTCGCTGTATAGACCAGGCTGGCCTCGAACTCACAGTGCTCCACCTGCTTCTGCCTCCCAAGTGCTGGGATTAAAGGTGTGCACCACCAGTACCTACCTGCATTTTTTTTTAAACACTATTTTTTAATTGAGGCAAAAGCATCTCAGGGCTTCGTTCTCCATCTCTTTCTGCTATGACTGCCAGGAAGTGTTCTCTCTGCTGTTTTGACTGCAAGCTCATTCAGAGGCTTTCCTTTGCTCAGAGGCTGAGAGAATCTCAATGCAACCCTGCCCCTTGGCTGTGATGTTTCTTTTGAGGAGCTGAGATTTTCATTTGGAAATTTTAACTGACCCTGTTCTTTTCCCTTCATCTTCTTGGTGCGTCTTTCTCTTCCTCTTAATACCACTTGTCACCTCTGTTTATTTCTCCACTTGGACTGTGTAATGCATTTTCTAAAAGGGACTGAAACACAAATCTCCACTCTCTGCTAGAGGTGAGGGGTAGGGACTGTGTGCTTTGGCATATAAGGCTTCCCATTATAGAGGATGGAGTAAGCAGATATCGATATAAATGTACTGTATTAGCAATTAAAATAGTGCATACAGGCATGTGTAGGACTGATTGGTGTCCATTTCCTTTTCCTGTCACCAATGGCGGAGGTGAGAGTAGATTGCTAAGGTCTCTTGTGAGTATTTTGAACTGCTGTGAGCACAATATGTGGTGTTAGACTCCTGTGTTCTCAGACTGAGATGGAAGACCTCCCTTACCTTAGTTCCCCATGGCCAACCCTCTGCCCCCATCTTTGTATTCTCCTAAGCATACTCACGGGGAATGGACTGTTAAAACATGGTTTGACTTTGACAGAGCCAAGATTCCTAGGAAACAGATGGCTGGCAGAATCTGAGATAGGAAGATTTTTATATTCTTCACATGAGTTTGTGGATAGTTAACTCTGTATTCAGATTGCTCTAGCACTAGTTGTTACAATTGTGGCTTTGTGTTATGTTTTTTTAAAAAAATTTTATTAAATTACTCTTGTTACATCTCAATGGTTATTCCATCCTTTGTATCCTCCCATTCTTCCCTCCCATTTTCCCCTTATCCCCCTTCCCTATCCCTATGACTGTTCCTGAGGGGGATTTCTTCCCCTTGCATATGTGCATAGGGTATCAAGTCTCTTCTTGGCAACCTGCTATCCTTCCTCTGAGTGCCACCAGGTCTTCCCCTCCAGGGGACACGGTCAAATATGGGGCACCAGAGTACGTGTGAAAGTCATGTGTTATGTTTTTTTTTTTTTATTTCCTGTTTTTAAATTACATTTTAAAAAATTTAATCACTTTAAATCCTTATTGTAACACCCCATACCCCATCTCATCTCCTCCTGGTCCCACCCACCCTCCCTCAAGCCCCCTCTTTCCTTAACCCTCAGAACAAGGGAGCCCTCCCTCATCATCTGACTCCAGCTTCTCAGGTCTCATCTGGACTGCCTGCATCTTCTTCCTCTTTGGTCTGGCAAGGCAACCCTGCTGGGGCCTCTCACCCTCAATTTGCTTTCAGGAAGCCTTGAACTTGACATCTTTGTTAAAGATTGGGAGTAGTGGCTCAGAGAAATGAAGGGATTTGTCAGGAGAGTGTTTTCATTGCTCCTGCCGTCACACCCACACCACAACTTCGCTCCACTTTATTCTTTGGATCAGCTTATCAATGCTATTTATGTGCTATGTGTTTTGGTTATTATTAGGGACTGTTAAAATATGACAGGGAGGCATATGCTAATAAAACGCGTGGGCTTCTGAAATACCGGCAAAAACTGTTTATGCCATGGCTAAAAGATTATTTAAAGTTTTCTTTTAGGTGTTTTGCCATCTGGAATCTCTACAAAATATAGAACTATGCCTCAAGTTAACATGGCACTTAAATATGCCTACGTATATACAAAGTCTGCATAATAAGAAGTAGTGGAATTTCTACCAAGTTTATGTCTCCTGATATATCACAGAATCCATTTGTCATTTTTGAGATGAATAAGGTCCCTGATTATGGCAAGCATGAAGTTATATCTTATAGCATACTAAACCTATAAGATGCACTGTCAAAAGAATCTGGGGGTCATTTTCAAACCACTCACAATACAGTCATCGAGCTAGAGTAAGCCAGCAGCATACTGTGAGTTCATGCAGTATTTACAGTGGCCTGTCTGAAGCATGACACTTTCCAGAAGGTGCAGAGTGCATGGTATTCCACGCAGACAGATCTGCTGTCACAATCTAATTTGCAATTGCTCTTAACAAATTGTAAACTCATGCCAAGTAGGAGGTGATACATTAATCTGTGTGAATATTTGTTAAAGTGCCTGTGAACAGGGCGAGTGAGTCATTGTCGGGTCTGGATTGCCTTGTTCAAGAACAGACTTTTCTTCAGAGGACAGCAAGTTTCCTGGATAATTTGGGCCTCAGTTCACCAACCTCAGAAAACACTGGACTTCCCTCAGTGTCAATGGCTCCTAGTCTACTTTTCATTCAAGTAGTGGCTCTAAAAGGAAAATAATAATGAGGAAGATTTAGGACATGCTCAGTAGCATACATGACTCTGAGGGAGGGAATTTAACTGTGGCATAGTAGAGAGTGCTCACATTTTCCACTGAAGCCCAGGGCAATTAACTGCATTTGCAGTTCCTCTTGATCTACCTTCCACGCTTTACCCTAGGGTCACAAAGGCCTTGTGGTCGCATATATGAAGTCTGAAGCAAGGTAACTGGAGAAGTTGATGATTTGAACACAGAAAGAGGCCTTCCTCTGGGGCTGGAAAACTTATCATCCCTACATCCTTACCTGAGCCATAAGATCCATTTGATATATGACAGGGCCTGAGGCAGACAAAGTAACTTGGACTGTGTTGTAAAATTACAGGCTGGGCAGAGGAGGAGGTAACAGAAGGGATGTGGCTGGTCTTCACCAGTGAGAGTGAGTGGGAGGAAATTCATGGCAGGAGAGACAATGTTCATGAGACAGAAAGATGCATGATAGAAGATTTCACTTGGGAAACAGGTGGGCATCCATTCAGTTTCAGAGCAAGAGGAAATGACTCACTTCACCTCTTGACAGAGGGGATTTGGAAGAATTCCACATGCTGTTTTGTGTAAGATTGTCACAGTGCAGTTGACTTATCTTTAGCTATATATTATGTTTTTAACATTTATCAGGATTCATTTATTCCATAATTCATCCATTATTTTATTTATTCTTCACTTACTCACAATATCCAGGATTGTAAATGAAAATTACTCTGAATGTGGTAACAGATGCATATGTTGCTTTTTTTCTTACAGGAGGTTTAATATGCTAGGGAGGGGCATTGTATCTTTGATATTTTTTGCTTTCTACAGTGACAGAATCATTGGCTAAGGACACAGAGGATACATTCTATGTTTGTAATTAAATTCAGAATTCCATAGACCGTTTTTTAAAAGCAGTCTTTTTAGATGTTTAAATCATTTAATGTTCAAATCACCCCTTAGCTGTTTCTCTCTTCCAGTTTGTAAAGGAAGGAGTTGGAGCCCCACAGCAGTGAGAGCTGCCTGACATCTTTATCTGTCAGGGAGACACAAATGCAAACCATAATGAGCTCTCATTTTATACTCCTTGGAATGCACCTGATAAATGAGAAAGAGAACAGTGAATAACAGATGTTTCGTAAGAGGTGGGAAATGTGCTGTGGGAATGAAGGGTGGGGTATCCCCTTCGGACATGGGGTTGGCAGTTTCGCAAAAGGTACATATGACCCTGAACTTGATCTTATGTATTGAGCTGAGAAGAATAAGAACACCTGACAAAGTCTGGCAAACAAATATTCATAGCAGCAATAGTCCTGGTGTCAGAAACTATAAACAACCTAAATATTCATCAATTTTAAATGGATAGACAAGTAGGGTATTCCTACAGTGCAATAACACACTGCAACAAAAAGTGATCGCTAACAGGCTACTTCATGAATTAGCTTCAAAATCAAACAACATGAGGGAGTGGAGAAGTGGCTCAGTTGGTAAGAACATTTGTTGTGAAAGAATAAGAAACTGAGTTTGGATCCTGGCACTCCCATAAAAAAAATTGGTGTTACTGAATGTGCACTTTAACTCCAGTGTTACGAGAGGTGGAGTGCTGGAGGATGGTCTGATGTATTTTGATGTCAATTAATGCTTGCTGTCTCTGTGACCCACCTTGTGATTAATAAAAAGCCAATCACCTGGGCAGGGCAAATGAGAGCGGTGTGGCTAAGGTTCCTGGGCTTGGAGAGAGACACAGAGAATCTTGGGAAGAAAGAAGAAAAAGAAGAAGAGGAGAGACCCAAGAAGGAGACGGGAAGAGAGGAAGGAGGCTGCCATGGATTAGATGGAAGAGAAGCAGTGGGATGGAGATTTGGCCCAGATGAAGAACATTAGCAAGTATTTGGTATTATGGTATCTTCTATTGATAGAAGTTATTAGAAGCAGATGGCATGGGATTGAGGCAGGTATGGGACACCTGTCCCACTATGGGAAGTAGTTTACAGGATTGATATCTGCCCTGTCCCAGGTTAACTAAGGATATTTTAAAATAGTGGCTGTGTCTTGATTGATTGCTAGTGGGTTTTACTGAAGTAATAATAATTATACGCCTGATAATGAATGTCATTAGGCCCTACAGGTAATTTAAAAACAACAGTGGAGATAAAAAGATCACAACATTTACCTACCTACCTCCAAGTTCAGAGGGAGAGAGAGAGACCTTGTCTTGAGAAAAAGATAATAGAGCAGGGTCCAACATCATCTTTTTGCCTTTGCATCTGCATTTGCAGCTGTGTGCTGCTGCACATACAGATGAGACATACAAACAAAGTGACAGCATCCAGATGTGAGACTCCATATTATATGGTTCCATTTACAGGAACAGAAAGTAGCTTAAGGATTGCTTGAGATAGGAGGAGACAAGAGGCCAACTCTAAGCAAGCGTGAGAAACCTTATTAGAGGAGTAAAATATCTACGATTGACCTGTGGTCGTGATTGATTATCAAGACTTACAGGATTTTTAACTTGGTTGATTGCTGTGATGCATTCGATTTTAAAGTCAGAATGAGTGAATGTTGTAGTTATGCAGCTATATAAGATGTTTACAAGAAGTTATGGACAATAAAGTTTGACTTCAAGTTCCAATATATTGATAGAAATGCTGAAAAGAGACAGGGATGCCCCTAGTTAACACTCCTGTATCATGCGCAGAACCACTTCAAGGAGTTTTGTTTCATAATCTTTCTCTTTCAGAGTTCCGTACAATGTGGTTTAATTTGTTTGCAGGAGATTTTTAATATTTTAAGTTTATCAATAATCGGCCATAGGTATCATGTTCTTATTTTGGATTCCTGGAAGGACAAAGGGAATACAGGAGCTGGTCTGGAGTTCTTAGGGTTAGTGACCCTTTTTGAGCATGAATTGTACCGCACACACTGTACTAGTAAAGCTAGCTGCTTGATGGTTAAGGAAGCGCAAATGTATTGACTTAGTGCCCAGTAAACCAGAAGTCTATGCAAGTTGTCTCCAGAGTCTATTCTCCATAAACTAAGTGATACATTTCAAATATTTGTTTTCATTATAATCTGCTTCCCAATCACTGTTTTCTTTTTAGACTTTCACTGATTTCTCTTTGTTTACTAAAAGAATGATGCTTAAGCTCCTTGTCACCTTGCCGGCTTCTATGTACACTCCAGGTTATGTGAAAATATATAAAGATTAGGAGCTAGGCTCCATAATAACAGAGAGCAAAGAAGAGTCAAGAGATGCTAGGGAGGGAAAATCAGTTTTCTGCAGGGATGAAATTCCTGATATGTCAGCCCTAAGCACATATACATATGAGCAACATCTATAGGTTTTATATATATATATATATATATATATATATATATATATATATATATATACATACATATATATGGAACAATAATAATTATAGATGAGGTCATGAATACAAAAAGGTGTGACTAGGAGGGAGAAAATTGGAAGGAGACAAGAGAGATGCGGAAATATAGTGAATTTATACATGAAATTTCAAATATATTAAAAATAATGGTGATCCTAAGTATTTTAATTATCTTTTTCCATTGCATTATTTTATTTTGAATTTCCTTAATTTTAGGGAAATATTTTGGGCAATAATAGGAAAATTCTTGAAAACTGAAGGACCTGATAGCACAGGCCTGTAATCCTATCTACTCAGGCTGCTGAGGCAGGAGAATCACAAATCCAATGCCTGTCTGGGCTACAGAGTGAGCTCAAGGTCACGCTTGGTAATTTAGTGAAACCATGTCTCAAAGTAAAAAGAGGCCAGGAGACAGCTAATTAGAATAATATTTCCTTACCATGTGTGATACCATATGTTCAGTCCTCAGCAACATACAGATGCATGCAGGCATACAAGTACACATACAACACACAGGAAAATTCTTGAAGAACATAAACACCAATGAAATAAATATCACAAGAGAAATAGAATGCCAGAAAATCTTAACGGCTTTCCTCTTTAAAACTGCTGTTGATAGGCTGGTTGATCAGTGGAATCGAATCGAAGACCCAGATATAAATCCACACACATATGGTCACTTGATTTTTGACAAAGAAGTCAAATCCATTCAATGGAAAAAGGATAGCATCTTCAACAAATGGTGCTGGTCTAACTGGAGGTCTATGTGTAAAAAAATGAAACTGGACCCATATTTGTCACCTTGCACAAAACTCAAATCCAAGTGGATTAAAGACCTCAACATAAAACCAGAGACACTAAGCCACTTAGAGGAAAAAGTGAGAAAGAGACTGGAACATATTGGCACAGGAGACAACTTCCTGAACAGAACACCAACAGCCCAGGCCTTAATGTCAACCATTAATAAATGGGACCTCATGAGGCTGAGAAGCTTCTGTAAGGCAGGAGACACTGTCAAGAGAACAAAGCGACAGCCTACAGACTGGGAAAAAATCTTCACCAACCCTACATCTGACAAAGGTCTAATATCCAAAATATATAAAGAACTCAAGAAATTAAACACCACCAAACCGAATAACCCAATTGAGAAATGGGGCTTGGAACTAAACAGAGAATTCTCAACAGAGGAGTATCAAATGGCTGAGAAAACTTAAAGAAATGCCTCAACCTCCTTAGTCATCAGGGAAATGCAAATCAAAACAACTCTGAGATTCCATCTTACACCCATCAGAATGGCTAAGATCAAAAACTCAAGCGGACACCACATGCTGGCGAGGATGTGGGGAGAGAGGAACACTCCTTCATTGCTGGTGGGAATGCAAACTAGAACAGCCACTTTGGAAATCTATCTGGTGCTATCTCAGAAAACTGGGAATAGGGCTTCCTCAAGACCCAGCTATTCCACTCCTTGGAATATACCCAGAAGATGCTCCAGCACACAACAAGAAAATTTGCTCAACCATGTTCATAGCAGCCTTATTCATAATAGCCAGAACTTGGAAACAGCCTAAGTGTCCCTCAGTAGAAGAGTGGATAAAGAAACTGTGGTACATATACACTATGGAATACTACTCAGCTATTAAAAACAAGGAATTCCCGAAATTTGTGGACAAATGGATTGAGCTAGAAATGATCATAATGAGTGAGTTAACCCAGAAGCAGAAAGAATCAAATGGTATATACTCACTTATATCTGCATACTAGCCCAAGGGGCATGTCCCACGAAAGCCTTCACTTACCAGGAAACTGGGACAGAGGGGAGAGGCATCCTATGGGACTCTAAATGAGAGATGCATGGGAGAATAGCAAAATAAAAGGATCCAGAGGGTCCTAGAAATCTACAAGTAGAACAATATGATAGGCAGATTTGGGCCCAGGGGTCCCGCTCAAACTAAGGCACCAGCCAAGGACAATATAGGCGGTAAACTTTAAACCCCTACCCAGATCTAGCCAATGGTCAGAACATTCTCCACAGTTGAGTGGAGAGTGGGATATGACTTTCTCACGTACTCTGGTGCCTCACATTTGACCATGTCCCCTGGAGGGGAGACCTGGTGGCACTCAGAGGAAGGACAGCAAGTAGCCAAGAAGAGACTTGATACCCTATGAGCATATACAGGGGGAGGTAATCCCCCTCAGGAACAGTCATAGGGGAGGAGAATAATGGGAAAATGGGAGGGAGGGAAGAATGGGAGGATGCAAGGGATGGGATAACCATTGAGATGTAACAAGAATAAAAAAAAAAACTGCTGTTGATGCATGACACAGATGAAATCAGAAATGAAAGGTCCTATATCAGAAACCACTTCTTAAATGCATTTCATATAGTGATTAAAAACTGGTTACTCGACAACAACAGCTCGTTGCTCTTCCAGTAGGTCATGTTGTCTAATGTATTTAACGACACAGAACACAGAAACACATTTATTGAGTTAAGATGACCAACTTTTCTTTTTAGAGGGGCCAGGGTGGGTTTGAGACAGGTTTTCTCTGTTAGCCCTGGCTATCGTGAACTCATTTGTAGACTAGATTGGCTTCTATCTCATAGTTCCACCTGCCCCTGACTCCTGAGTGCTTGGTGGTGGTGGTTGCCACCCTTAGTACCAGCAACAGGGAGGCGGAGGCAGGTGGGTGTTCTGAGTTCAAGGTCAGCTTGGTTTACAGAGCAAATTCCAGGACATCCAGGACTGAACAAGAAACCATGTCTCAAACAACAACAACAACAACAACAAAAAGAAAGAAAGAAAGAAAGAAAGAAAGAAAGAAAGAAAGAAAAGATGGTCAGCATACCATACCCATACCCAATGAGAAAGGATTTGTTTATAAGGGTTCCTTTTTTTTTTTTCAGAGTTTTTCTAGAATTCACATGTTAAGATGTCATCTCCACATGCCATATCAGGAGAGAGAGAGAGAGAGAGAGAGAGGAAGAGAGAGGAGAGAGAGAGAGAGAGAGAGGTTTACAGGCTGTAGTACTGCCAGTCTGACACTAGCTAGCTACCAACAGGAAGCCCAAGAATCAGTAGTTACTCAGTCATGAGGCTTGATGCCTCAGCTGGTCTTCCGTATATGTCGAAATCCCAAAGAAGTAGGCTGTACTGCCAGTGAATTGAAGGACCTTGCCAGTGAGAGGGAGGGCAAGCAGGCAGAGAGAGCATGCTTCCTTCTTCCATGTCTTTTATGTGAGCTGTCACAGAGGGTGTGGCCCAGATTAAGGTGCGTCTTCTCACCTCAAAAGGTCCAGATTTAGGGTGGGTCTTTCAACTTGCAATGTTTTAATTAAGAGGAATCCCTCACAGGTACACCCAGCCCCTGGGATCTAAGTTAATTTTAGATGTAGTCAAGCCGACAACTAAGAATAGCCATCACAGAAACATGTTCAACACATTGCATTGTGGCTTTGTGGTAGAAGAGAGGCAAGGGATGAAAATAAACGTATCACAGCTTTTGGTTGCATCATACTCTGTATTTCCAAAAAGGAAGTTTTTAATTAATTAATTAATTAAACTAATTAAACAACTGTTGCAGGGGAAGGAATGCGTCTGTTTGGGGGTAGAGAGATATGGCTCCATCCTACAATAGTCAAGTAGATTCTGTGTCTTCGTTTGCAAACCATTGATTTATAAGAACTATCTTTCAGTTTTTTTTTTAAAAAATCAGAATTATTCATAAAGTTTGTATGTTGCCAGCAGAGTATTCAGGAGATTATACAAGAGATTGTGGTGAGAGTGAGATACGCAATAGGAAATCATGGAGCTACAGCACGGCAGCAGGGGGGAGGGGCTGGGCTCGGGAGGGGCTGGGCTCCTGTGGGGCATTTTGTTACTATAGCAAACGAGTGTAAGTAATTGAGAGTTAGCGTGATGAACTGAGAAGAATGATATAGGGACTACCCATAACGACTATGATGGAGTCGAGGGTGATTGTTGGGGCTGAACGTAGAATTCCTCTTTTTCTTATTTTTATGTATGGACCTTATGGACGTAGTAGGAGGCTGATTGAGTCTTAGATTCTGTGACATATCCTGCATTTATTCATTTATTTATTCGGTTTTCAAGATAGGGTTTGTATGTAGTCCTGCCTGTCCTGGACTTGCTTTGTAGACCAGGCTGGCCTTGAACTCACACAAATCTGCCTGTCTCTGCCACCCAAGTGCTGGGATTAAAGGTGTGTGCCACTGCCGTCCCATTCATATCCTGTATTTATAAAGCAATAATAAATGAGTGACTTTGCCCTGATAACAAAGCTCTTGTCTCCTTTAATGTAGGGTTGTTTCTCCTTTGCTTAGTCATTTTTTAAAATATGATTTTCCATGGAAAATTTAGACTGATAAGAGCTCAAAGAATACACTCACAGAGTAGTGATTATATTGGAGGGAGAAGACTGTGGCAGGGTGTAAAGATGACCATACTTAATTGTACACATATAAGAAATTCCCAGTAAGAAAGAAAAATTTAAAAAGCACAGACTCTCTAAGTGGCTCCAGTTTTGTACCCATTTCTGTTACTCAGGCTTGTGGTGACTTGACTTCCTTATGTGTGAACTAGAAATAGAAAGAGAGTTTGTTATAGAGATTAAATTAACTTTACTCACAAAGTTCCTTGCACATTATAAATGTTTTAATAAATAATTGATTCATATAGTGGTTAAAGATTGTTATCTTAGTGGAATCTGGAAGACACTTTCGGTGTTTCCCTGTCCTCAGTACCATGCCAACATAACTGATTGTTTCATTAACAGCCATAAGAGGGCCAGGACAGATGACAGTGAACAAGCTGATCCAGTGGGCTTTACACACCATGTGCAAAGCTAAAATGAAAGCAGTTTTAGTTCTAAATTTATCCACAGAGCTCTCATGCTGGAATTTTTCCATAATACATGTATATCCTACAAATTGTACCAAGGTTATTTTTTTTAAACTAGAATTAGTTTTATCTCTAAAATTAGGATTGCCTCTATTTTCCAGAAATAGACTCTCAAAATACAATGCTAAATTTGTCAACTTGGCACAAACCTAGACGTACCTGTAAAGAGAATCTTAGTGGAGAAATTGCTTCCACCAGATTGTGGGATGCCTATGGGGACGTACGTGTTCTTGATTAATGATTGCTGTGGCATGGCTCAGCCCACTGAGGGCAAGGCCATCCATGAGCAGGCGTGTCTTGGCTGTCTAAGAAGGATAAGTAGGCAAGTGAAGCAAGCCAATAAGCTGAATTCTTACATGGTCTCCGCTTCAGTTTCTGCTTTGGCTTCCCTCTATGATGGATTGTAGTCTGTAAGCCAAATAAAGCTTTTCTTCCCCAAGTTGTTTTTGGTCACGGTATTTGTCACAGGAACAGAAAACAAATTATGTAGGTACCTTAGGACTCATTCTTTGTTTATGTTTTTCCAAGAACTTACTTTATTCCAAGTACTTCACTAACTCATCATCTGTGCTACCTAACTTTGCTCAGTGGTATGTGCACTCCCATAGGGCTGTTGTATTTTAACTACTATAGCCTTACATCTAAAAAACACTGACATGGAAGTGTTTGCTGATGAATGCATTGTAGACTCAGGTCTTAGCTGTCCAGTGAGAGCAGATTTATGACACATGATACCTTTATATTAATTACGTGCTAATTTATATAGTTAACAATATGAGCTTACCAGTTTTTAGGAGGAAACCGTTCTGTTTACTCTGGCACTGGGAACGACACAGTAGAACGATAGAGCTAGTACTGTGTAAGAATTCCTTACTATGGTGTGGGTGGGCTTTGGAACGCTGGAACAGCCCTCCCCCAGCATGGTTTTAGCTTTCTTCAGTCTGTCATATCCTTGTTCTGCAACACAAATAGTCTTGTGCCAATGTGAAGCAGAAAAGAAATTACATATAAGTTTTATTACATTATGTGAACTTACTCTGCCTGCTGTTTAAGTTTAGTAAATATCTGAGTTCATCAAACACTCTACAAATTATTATTGAGTTTATAATTAAATAGCAATCTAGATATTGTGCCTTAGATGGAAACCCACGTTAATATCACACCTAACAGGTTTTTCCTTTAATACCTCTATGATGATTTATAAAATAGACTCAGTTTCTTCTCTTCCACTCATTAATATGATTTTAAAACAAGGGTTGTCGATGTTGACATTCAGGCTTTGTTTCCTAAATCCTTTTTTAAGTTTGCCACATATGGTTTTAAATTTTAGGACCTGAAACTTGACCCAATATTTGAGCACCTGGTTATTACTGCATGTAGTAGAAATATTATTTCATAGTTCTTAGATCTCTTCTTTATAAATTTCAGTCCAGCCTGCTTTAAAACAGCAGCTAACATTTCCTTTTATGAGTATCCTCAGGTGCATGGGTGTGTGTGTGCAAGCGTGTGTGTGTGTGTGTAGAGTCCAGGGGTTGATGTTATAGCTTACACACACACACACACACACACACACACACACACACACACACACACACACACGTATATTTGAGACAATATCTCACACTGAGCCAGGGCTTACTGATCTCACTGGACTGGCAGGCCAGAGAGCTGAAGGTATCTGTCTGTTCTGCCTTCCCAGCTCCTGGATTACAGGAATGGGTTGCTGTGTCTAGCTTTATTAAGTGAGTGCTGGGATCTGAACTCAGTTCCTCATGCTTCATGAGCAAGCATTTCACCTGCTCTGTAGATTCTTACTCGTCTTTTATCCTTTTTGATTTTTGGTCTTATTCTGCTATACTAACTGAGAACTCATTCTCTCATATGCCCCCCCACCTCCCTGAATGTAGCACTTGGCTTTGCTCCTTTAATTTACAGTAGTCACTTGGGAAGCCTGAAAAGCAGTTAAGTATTGCTGTAGATGGTTTTTTAACTTGCCTCCTAGGCAATGCTCATGAAAACACAAGCAAAGGGAGTATAGTGAGTCGTGCATTAGTTTACAGTAACAATATTACAGTAACAAGGAGAGTTGATCTTCTTGTTGTTTGTTGGTTTGTTTCCAGACAGAGTTTCTCTGTGTAACAGAACCCTGGCTGTCCTGGAACTTGGTCTGTGAACCAGACTGGCCTTGAACTCACAGAGACCTGTCTGCATCTGCCTCCCGAGTGTTGAGATTAAAGGTGTGCAGCGTTGCAGTAGGACTAGGCACATTTTATCCTACTGTGACTAGATAAGGCAGTCCACCACAGGGAAAGGGATCCAAAGTTAGGCAACAGGGTCAGAGACAGGCCCTGCTCCTGCTGTGGGAGCCCCACATGATGGCCGAGCTGCATAACTGTTACAAATGTGCAGAGGGTCTAGGTCTGTCCCACGTGTGCTCTCTTTGGCAGTTCAGTTTCCTTAGTTGATTCTGTAGGGCTTTTTTTTCATGGTGTCCTAGACCTCTCTTGCTCTTTTAATCCCTCCTACCCCTCTTCCATGGGATTCTCCAAGCTCCACGTAATGTTTGGCTGTGGGTCTCTGGATCTCTTTTCATCAGTTGTTGGGTGAAGCCACTCAGATGACAGTTATGCTCCATGCATGGGTGGAAGCATAGAGGAATATCACTAATATTGTCAGGGGTGGGCTCTCGGTTGTGGTATGGGTCTCAAGTCATTGGTTAGCCATTTCTTCAGTCTGCTTCATCTTACCACTGAACCTCTTGTAAGCAGGACAAACTGTGTGTTGAAAGTTTTGTGGCTGGGTTGGTGTCCCCATCTCTTCACTGGAAGTCTTTTCTGATTACTGGAAATGGCAATATCAGGTCCCATATCCCCCATTACTAGGAGTCTTAGCTACAGTCACCCTCATAGATTCCTGGAAGTTTCCATTGTCCTAAGTTTCTAGTTCATCCCAGAGAGGCCTCCCTCTTTGATCCTAGTTCTCTCTCCCTCCATAATCCCCTCACTAGATCCCCTGTTCCCCTTCCACACCCCCATCTAGCTCCCTCCCTCCATCCCTGATGTCTACTTTCTCTAATCTCTCCACTCATTGCGATTCAAGAACACCACCTTGGGTCCTCCCTGTACTTGGCTTCTTTGGGTCTGTGGATTGTAGCATGGGTATCCTATACGTTATGGCTAATGTCCACTGCATACCATATTTGTCTTTCTGGGCTTGCTGTTACCCTCACTCAGGATGGTATTTTCCAGTTCCATCCATTTTCCTGAAAAATTGCATGATGTCTTTGTTTTTAATAGCTTAGTAGTATTCTATTGTCCAAATACACCACATTTTCTTTATCTATTCCTCAGTTGAGGGTTTTCAGTTTCTGGCTATTATGAATAAAGCTGCTATGTACATAGTTGAAGTGTCCTGGTGGTATGGGTATATGCCCAGGAGTGGTATAGCTGGGTCTTGAGGTAGAGTTACTCCCAGTTTTCTGAGAAATCAACAAATTGGTTTTCAAAGTGGTTGTACAAGTTTCACTCCTACCAGCAGTAGAGGAGTGTTCCCCTTGCTCCACATCTTGCCAGCATGTACTGTCATTTGAGTTTTTGATCTTTGCCATTCTGATAAGTTTAAGATGGAATCACATAGTCCTTTTTGTCAGGAGCCATAGGACCTTGCCTGACCTGCCCCAGTGGCTGAGAGGCCCTGCTGGCTGAAAGCCACAGCTGTCTGCATACTTGAGATAATTATTCTGCCTGGCAACCACAAAGACCCAGCCTGACCTTGAGAAAGAGAACATTCGGTGTATCGTGACTTCTGAATAATCACCCCACTCCACACCTGCTGTCCTTGGGCCTGGCCCAGAAGATTTTGTAACTTTCCACTGCATTCCTTCCTACCCCCGCCCTTTCAGAAGCTCACTTTAAATTTGGATACCCCCTTACAATAAACGGCCCTCGACAAGCAATGTTTCCCTGGGCCCATGTCTCTTTCTCGCCTAATTCTTTATTCACAGGTCGCGACCCTCCTCGCCACTCCACGAATAACTGAACCCGCGGGTCGGGGACACCTTTGAGGACAGAGAATATTGAATATTTTTTTAAGTGCTACTTGTCCATTAGAGAATCCTCTGTTGAGAATATTCTGTTTAGATATGTACCTCATTTTTTCTTTTAAATCATTTTTTGTTAAATATATTTTACATATACATTTATATTATTACACATACATGCAATAAACTACCTACACCAAGAAGAACCATGAAACAATCAGGAATTACATATATGTTACATTTTTAGTGTTTTGGCTATTTTTATTTGGAAGCCTTGAAGAAAACATCTTTCCTATGTTGATGCATCTAAATTCTGAATATAAATCAATATCTATCATATCTCATCATTATTAACTTAAAGCATCCATCTAGACCTAAACACACATACCTCATTTTTTATTTTTATTTTTATTTTTTTTGTACCTCATTTTTAAAATTGGGTTATTTGGTTTGTTGATGTCTAGTTTCTTGAGTTTATATTTATATTGGCTATCGGCCCTCTGTCGGATGTAGAGTTGGTGAAGAACTTTTCCCACTCTGTAGGCTACCATTTTGTCATTTTGATGGTATCCTTTGCTTTTCAGAAGCTTTTCAGTTTCTTGAGGTCCCACTTATTAGTTGTTAATTTTAATACCTGAGCTGTTGGTGTTCTGTTCAGGAAGTTGTCTCCTGTGCCGATGAGTTCAAGGTTGTTCCCAACATTCTCTTCTATCTGATTTAGTATATCCAGTTTTATGTTAAGGTCTTTGATTCACTTGGATGTGAGTTTTTGTTTAGGGTGATAAATATGCATCTATTTGCATTCTTCTGCATGCAGATACCCCGTTAGACCAGCACAATTTATTGAACATGCTTTCATTTTCTACTGTATGGTTTGGCATTTTTGGCAAAAATCAAGTGTCCATATGTGTGTGGGTTTACTTTTGCATGTTCAATCCAATTTCATTGATCAACCTATCACTTTTACGCCAATATAATGTGTGTTTTTTTTATTACAATTGCTCTGTAGTACAGATTGAAATCAGCGATGGTGATACCTCCAGATGTTTTTGTTTGTTTGCTTGTTTTTTGTAGAGGCTTTTTTTTAAGCTTTCTGGGGTTTTTGTTTTTCATATGACGTTGAATATTGTTCTTCTCAAGTCTGTAAAGAATTGTGTTGTGATTTTGATGTGGATTGTCTTTAAACTGTAGATTGCTTTTGGTAAGATGGCCATTTTACTATGTTAATCCTACTGATGCATGAGCATGGGAGAGCTTTCCATCTTTTGATATCTTCCTCAATTTCTTTCTTCAAAGACTTGAAGTTCTTGTCATACAGGTCTTTGACTTATAGTTACAGCAAGATACTCGATACTAGTTGTAGATATTATGAAGGGTGTTGTTTTCCTAGCTTCTTTCTCAGCTCATTTGTCTTTTGTATACAGGAGGGCTACTTATTTTTTTGAGTTGATTTTTGTATCAAGTCACTTTGCTGAAGATGTTTGTTAGTTATAGAAGTTTCCTGGTAGACTTTTGGGGTCATTTATGTATACTATTTTGTCATCTGCAAATAGAAATATTTTGGCTTCTTCCTTTCCAATTTGTAGACCTTTGATCTCATTTAGCTGTCTTATTGCTCTAGCTAAAACTTCAAGTGTTATACTGAATGGATATGGTGAGAGTGGAAAGCATTATTTTGTCCCTGATTTCAGTGGATCTGCTTGGACTTAATTTGATGTTGGCTACCGGCTTGCTGTATATTGCCTTTATTGTGTTAAGTATAGTTCTTGTATCCCCGAGCTCTACAGGAATTTTATCATAAAGTAGGCATTGTGTTTTTGTCAAAGGCCTTTAAGCATCTAATGACATGACTGTGTGTTTTCACTTCTCTCAGGATGTTTATGTGGTAGATTACATTGATGGCTTTTCATATGATTGAGCCACTCCTGCATCTCTAGGGTAAAGGCAACTTGGTCTATGGTGGGTGACGCCTTTGATGTGCTCTTGGATTCAGTTTGGGAATATTTATTGAGTATTTTTGCATCAGTGTTCACAAGGGAGGTTGGTCTGAAATTCTCTTTCCCGGTTGAATGTTTGTGTGGTTTAGGTATCAGGGTGACTGTGGCCCCTTAAAATAATTTGGTAGCATTCCTTCTGTTTCTATTTTATGAATAATTGAAGAGTATTGGTATAGCTGTTCTTTTGAAAGTCTGGTTAAAAACCTGTGCTCTGGTGCCCATATTTGACCACATCCCCTTGATGGGGAGGCCTGGTGGCACCTCAGTGGAAAGATAACAGGCTATCAAAAAGAGACTTGATGCCCTATGATCGTATAGAGGGGGAGGAGGTCCCCCTCAGTCACAGACATAGGGGAGGGGAATAGGGTGAAAGCAAGAGGGAAGGAGGAATGGGAGGATACACGGGATGGGATAACGATTGAGATTGTAATATGAACGAAATTAACAAAAAAAAGGAAAAAACTCTGTGCTAAACTGATCTGGCCTTTGGCTTTTTTTTTTGTTTTTGGTTGGGAGGCTTTTAATGACTGCTCCTGTTTCCTTATGGGTTATAGGTCTATTTAGATTGTTTACCTGATCTTGATTTAACTTTGGTAAGTGGTATCTATCTAGAAAATTGTTTTTTTTTTCCCAGATTTTTGAATATTTATGAAGTACAGGCTTTGAGGTAAGACCTAGTGATTCTTTGGATTTTTTCAGTGTTTGTTATGTCCCAATTTTCATTTTTTATTTTGTTAACTTGGATCACACTCTCTCTGATTTTTAGTTAGATTGTCTAAGAGTTTGTCTATCATGTTGATTTTTTCAAAGAACTAGCTCTTGGTTTTGTTGATTATTTGTATTGTTTCTCTTTGTTTCTAATTTATTGATTCAGGGCTGAGTTTGAGGATTTCCTGTTGTCTACTCTTCTTCTTGTTCTAGAGTTTTCATATGTACTATTTAGTCACTAGTATGATATCTCACTAATTTCTTTATGAAGGCACTTAGTCCTATCTGTCAGTTTTATTCTCAAGGACAGCAAATGTCCTAGTTTCTACACTATGCTTGGCACACAGTAAAGTCTGCTTTGTATCTGAATGAATGATGGTGCTTTCTGAATTAGCTAATTAAATTAAACTCAAGATTGTTGTTACAGCTGTGATTAAAAACACATCTCAACATGGCTGTAGTAGCATTCAGATAAAGGATTGCACATCATGCTTTGCCATATTGTGTTTACAACAACTTGTTTGCCATGGTTAGTTAGCTTCCAAAAGGTCATTTAGCAGTGACTGGTAAATAATTTAATTCAAGTTTTTATGACAACAATCAAGCCATTATTTAGCATATAGGTGATATTAGCACATCTTATGTATGTAGCTAAGTTGATTATTTTTGTTTGCTAATTACAGAGCACAAAATTTGTCATACAAATGTACTGTTTTGGTTGTGTGTGTGTTTGAGACAGGGTTTCTCTCTGTGTAGCCCTGGCTGTTGTGGAACTCGCTGTATAGACCAGGCTGGCCTCGAACTCACAGTGCTCCACCTGCTTCTGCCTCCCAAGTGCTGGGATTAAAGGTGTGCACCACCAGTACCTACCTGCATTTTTTTTAAACACTATTTTTAATTGAGGCAAAAGCATCTCAGGGCTTCGTTCTCCATCTCTTTCTGCTATGACTGCCAGGAAGTGTTCTCTCTGCTGTTTTGACTGCAAGCTCATTCAGAGGCTTTCCTTTGCTCAGAGGCTGAGAGAATCTCAATGCAACCCTGCCCCTTGGCTGTGATGTTTCTTTTGAGGAGCTGAGATTTTCATTTGGAAATTTTAACTGACCCTGTTCTTTTCCCTTCATCTTCTTGGTGCGTCTTTCTCTTCCTCTTAATACCACTTGTCACCTCTGTTTATTTCTCCACTTGGACTGTGTAATGCATTTTCTAAAAGGGACTGAAACACAAATCTCCACTCTCTGCTAGAGGTGAGGGGTAGGGACTGTGTGCTTTGGCATATAAGGCTTCCCATTATAGAGGATGGAGTAAGCAGATATCGATATAAATGTACTGTATTAGCAATTAAAATAGTGCATACAGGCATGTGTAGGACTGATTGGTGTCCATTTCCTTTTCCTGTCACCAATGGCGGAGGTGAGAGTAGATTGCTAAGGTCTCTTGTGAGTATTTTGAACTGCTGTGAGCACAATATGTGGTGTTAGACTCCTGTGTTCTCAGACTGAGATGGAAGACCTCCCTTACCTTAGTTCCCCATGGCCAACCCTCTGCCCCCATCTTTGTATTCTCCTAAGCATACTCACGGGGAATGGACTGTTAAAACATGGTTTGACTTTGACAGAGCCAAGATTCCTAGGAAACAGATGGCTGGCAGAATCTGAGATAGGAAGATTTTTATATTCTTCACATGAGTTTGTGGATAGTTAACTCTGTATTCAGATTGCTCTAGCACTAGTTGTTACAATTGTGGCTTGTGTTATGTTTTTTTAAAAAAATTTTATTAAATTACTCTTGTTACATCTCAATGGTTATTCCATCCTTTGTATCCTCCCATTCTTCCCTCCCATTTTCCCCTTATCCCCCTTCCCTATCCCTATGACTGTTCCTGAGGGGGATTTCTTCCCCTTGCATATGTGCATAGGGTATCAAGTCTCTTCTTGGCAACCTGCTATCCTTCCTCTGAGTGCCACCAGGTCTTCCCCTCCAGGGGACACGGTCAAATATGGGGCACCAGAGTACGTGTGAAAGTCATGTGTTATGTTTTTTTTTTTTATTTCCTGTTTTTAAATTACATTTTAAAAAATTTAATCACTTTAAATCCTTATTGTAACACCCCATACCCCATCTCATCTCCTCCTGGTCCCACCCACCCTCCCTCAAGCCCCCTCTTTCCTTAACCCTCAGAACAAGGGAGCCCTCCCTCATCATCTGACTCCAGCTTCTCAGGTCTCATCTGGACTGCCTGCATCTTCTTCCTCTTTGGTCTGGCAAGGCAACCCTGCTGGGGCCTCTCACCCTCAATTTGCTTTCAGGAAGCCTTGAACTTGACATCTTTGTTAAAGATTGGGAGTAGTGGCTCAGAGAAATGAAGGGATTTGTCAGGAGAGTGTTTTCATTGCTCCTGCCGTCACACCCACCACCACAACTTCGCTCCACTTTATTCTTTGGATCAGCTTATCAATGCTATTTATGTGCTATGTGTTTTGGTTATTATTAGGGACTGTTAAAATATGACAGGGAGGCATATGCTAATAAAACGCGTGGGCTTCTGAAATACCGGCAAAAACTGTTTATGCCATGGCTAAAAGATTATTTAAAGTTTTCTTTTAGGTGTTTTGCCATCTGGAATCTCTACAAAATATAGAACTATGCTTCAAGTTAACATGGCACTTAAATATGCCTACGTATATACAAAGTCTGCATAATAAGAAGTAGTGGAATTTCTACCAAGTTTATGTCTCCTGATATATCACAGAATCCATTTGTCATTTTTGAGATGAATAAGGTCCCTGATTATGGCAAGCATGAAGTTATATCTTATAGCATACTAAACCTATAAGATGCACTGTCAAAGAATCTGGGGGTCATTTTCAAACCACTCACAATACAGTCATCGAGCTAGAGTAAGCCAGCAGCATACTGTGAGTTCATGCAGTATTTACAGTGGCCTGTCTGAAGCATGACACTTTCCAGAAGGTGCAGAGTGCATGGTATTCCACGCAGACAGATCTGCTGTCACAATCTAATTTGCAATTGCTCTTAACAAATTGTAAACTCATGCCAAGTAGGAGGTGATACATTAATCTGTGTGAATATTTGTTAAAGTGCCTGTGAACAGGGCGAGTGAGTCATTGTCGGGTCTGGATTGCCTTGTTCAAGAATAGACTTTTCTTCAGAGGACAGCAAGTTTCCTGGATAATTTGGGCCTCAGTTCACCAACCTCAGAAACACTGGACTTCCTCAGTGTCAATGGCTCCTAGTCTACTTTTCATTCAAGTAGTGGCTCTAAAAGGAAAATAATAATGAGGAAGATTTAGGACATGCTCAGTAGCATACATGACTCTGAGGGAGGGAATTTAACTGTGGCATAGTAGAGAGTGCTCACATTTTCCACTGAAGCCCAGGGCAATTAACTGCATTTGCAGTTCCTCTTGATCTACCTTCCACGCTTTACCCTAGGGTCACAAAGGCCTTGTGGTCGCATATATGAAGTCTGAAGCAAGGTAACTGGAGAAGTTGATGATTTGAACACAGAAAGAGGCCTTCCTCTGGGGCTGGAAAACTTATCATCCCTACATCCTTACCTGAGCCATAAGATCCATTTGATATATGACAGGGCCTGAGGCAGACAAAGTAACTTGGACTGTGTTGTAAAATTACAGGCTGGGCAGAGGAGGAGGTAACAGAAGGGATGTGGCTGGTCTTCACCAGTGAGAGTGAGTGGGAGGAAATTCATGGCAGGAGAGACAATGTTCATGAGACAGAAAGATGCATGATAGAAGATTTCACTTGGGAAACAGGTGGGCATCCATTCAGTTTCAGAGCAAGAGGAAATGACTCACTTCACCTCTTGACAGAGGGGATTTGGAAGAATTCCACATGCTGTTTTGTGTAAGATTGTCACAGTGCAGTTGACTTATCTTTAGCTATATATTATGTTTTTAACATTTATCAGGATTCATTTATTCCATAATTCATCCATTATTTTATTTATTCTTCACTTACTCACAATATCCAGGATTGTAAATGAAAATTACTCTGAATGTGGTAACAGATGCATATGTTGCTTTTTTTCTTACAGGAGGTTTAATATGCTAGGGAGGGGCATGTATCTTTGATATTTTTTGCTTTCTACAGTGACAGAATCATTGGCTAAGGACACAGAGGATACATTCTATGTTTGTAATTAAATTTCAGAATTTCCATAGACCGTTTTTTAAAAGCAGTCTTTTTAGATGTTTAAATCATTTAATGTTCAAATCACCCCTTAGCTGTTTCTCTTCCAGTTTGTAAAGGAAGGAGTTGGAGCCCCACAGCAGTGAGAGCTGCCTGACATCTTTATCTGTCAGGGAGACACAAATGCAAACCATAATGAGCTCTCATTTTATACTCCTTGGAATGCACCTGATAAATGAGAAAGAGAACAGTGAATAACAGATGTTTCGTAAGAGGTGGGAAATGTGCTGTGGGAATGAAGGGTGGGGTATCCCCTTCGGACATGGGGTTGGCAGTTTCGCAAAAGGTACATATGACCCTGAACTTGATCTTATGTATTGAGCTGAGAAGAATAAGAACACCTGACCAAAGTCTGGCAAACAAATATTCATAGCAGCAATAGTCCTGGTGTCAGAAACTATAAACAACCTAAATATTCATCAATTTTAAATGGATAGACAAGTAGGGTATTCCTACAGTGCAATAACACACTGCAACAAAAAGTGATCGCTAACAGGCTACTTCATGAATTAGCTTCAAAATCAAACAACATGAGGGAGTGGAGAAGTGGCTCAGTTGGTAAGAACATTTGTTGTGAAAGAATAAGAAACTGAGTTTGGATCCTGGCACTCCCATAAAAAAAATTGGTGTTACTGAATGTGCACTTTAACTCCAGTGTTACGAGAGGTGGAGTGCTGGAGGATGGTCTGATGTATTTTGATGTCAATTAATGCTTGCTGTCTCTGTGACCCACCTTGTGATTAATAAAAAGCCAATCACCTGGGCAGGGCAAATGAGAGCGGTGTGGCTAAGGTTCCTGGGCTTGGAGAGAGACACAGAGAATCTTGGGAAGAAAGAAGAAAAAGAAGAAGAGGAGAGACCCAAGAAGGAGACGGGAAGAGAGGAAGGAGGCTGCCATGGATTAGATGGAAGAGAAGCAGTGGGATGGAGATTTGGCCCAGATGAAGAACATTAGCAAGTATTTGGTATTATGGTATCTTCTATTGATAGAAGTTATTAGAAGCAGATGGCATGGGATTGAGGCAGGTATGGGACACCTGTCCCACTATGGGAAGTAGTTTACAGGATTGATATCTGCCCTGTCCCAGGTTAACTAAGGATATTTTAAAATAGTGGCTGTGTCTTGATTGATTGCTAGTGGGTTTTACTGAAGTAATAATAATTATACGCCTGATAATGAATGTCATTAGGCCCTACAGGTAATTTAAAAACAACAGTGGAGATAAAAAGATCACAAACATTTACCTACCTACCTCCAAGTTCAGAGGGAGAGAGAGAGACCTTGTCTTGAGAATAAAGATAATAGAGCAGGGTCCAACATCATCTTTTTGCCTTTGCATCTGCATTTGCAGCTGTGTGCTGCTGCACATACAGATGAGACATACAAAACAAAGTGACAGCATCCAGATGTGAGACTCCATATTATATGGTTCCATTTACAGGAACAGAAAGTAGCTTAAGGATTGCTTGAGATAGGAGGAGACAAGAGGCCAACTCTAAGCAAGCGTGAGAAACCTTATTAGAGGAGTAAAATATCTACGATTGACCTGTGGTCGTGATTGATTATCAAGACTTACAGGATTTTTAACTTGGTTGATTGCTGTGATGCATTCGATTTTAAAGTCAGAATGAGTGAATGTTGTAGTTATGCAGCTATATAAGATGTTTACAAGAAGTTATGGACAATAAAGTTTGACTTCAAGTTCCAATATTATTGATAGAAATGCTGAAAAGAGACAGGGATGCCCCTAGTTAACACTCCTGTATTCATGCGCAGAACCACTTCAAGGAGTTTTGTTTCATAATCTTTCTCTTTCAGAGTTCCGTACAATGTGGTTTAATTTGTTTTGCAGGAGATTTTTAATATTTTAAGTTTATCAATAATCGGCCATAGGTATCATGTTCTTATTTTGGATTCCTGGAAGGACAAAGGGAATACAGGAGCTGGTCTGGAGTTCTTAGGGTTAGTGACCCTTTTTGAGCATGAATTGTACCGCACACACTGTACTAGTAAAGCTAGCTGCTTGATGGTTAAGGAAGCGCAAATGTATTGACTTAGTGCCCAGTAAACCAGAAGTCTATGCAAGTTGTCTCCAGAGTCTATTCTCCATAAACTAAGTGATACATTTCAAATATTTGTTTTCATTATAATCTGCTTCCCAATCACTGTTTTCTTTTTAGACTTTCACTGATTTCTCTTTGTTTACTAAAAGAATGATGCTTAAGCTCCTTGTCACCTTGCCGGCTTCTATGTACACTCCAGGTTATGTGAAAATATATAAAGATTAGGAGCTAGGCTCCATAAATAACAGAGAGTAAAGAAGAGTCAAGAGATGCTAGGGAGGGAAAATCAGTTTTCTGCAGGGATGAAATTCCTGATATGTCAGCCCTAAGCACATATACATATGAGCAACATCTATAGGTTTTATATATATATATATATATATATATATATATATATATATATATATACATACATATATATGGAACAATAATAATTATAGATGAGGTCATGAATACAAAAAGGTGTGACTAGGAGGGAGAAATTGGAAGGAGACAAGAGAGATGCGGAAATATAGTGAATTTATACATGAAATTTCAAATATATTAAAAATAATGGTGATCCTAAGTATTTTAATTATCTTTTTCCATTGCATTATTTTATTTTGAATTTCCTTAATTTTAGGGAAATATTTTGGGCAGTAATAGGAAAATTCTTGAAAACTGAAGGACCTGATAGCACAGGCCTGTAATCCTATCTACTCAGGCTGCTGAGGCAGGAGAATCACAAATCCAATGCCTGTCTGGGCTACAGAGTGAGCTCAAGGTCACGCTTGGTAATTTAGTGAAACCATGTCTCAAAGTAAAAAGAGGCCAGGAGACAGCTAATTAGAATAATATTTCCTTACCATGTGTGATACCATATGTTCAGTCCTCAGCAACATACAGATGCATGCAGGCATACAAGTACACATACATTTTTGATCTTAGCCATTCTGATGGGTGTAAGATGGAATCTCAGAGTTGTTTTGATTTGCATTTCTCTGATGACTAAGGAGGTTGAGCATTTCTTTAAGTGTTTCTCAGCCATTTGATACTCCTCTGTTGAGAATTCTCTGTTTAGTTCCAAGCCCCATTTCTCAATTGGGTTATTCGGTTTGGTGGTGTTTAATTTCTTGAGTTCTTTATATATTTTGGATATTAGACCTTTGTCAGATGTAGGGTTGGTGAAGAATGCCAGAAAATCTTAACGGCTTTCCTCTTTAAAACTGCTGTTGATGCATGACACAGATGAAATCAGAAATGAAAGGTCCTATAACAGAAACCACTTCTTAAATGCACTTCATATAGTGATTAAAATCTGGTTACTCAACAACAACAACTCGTTGCTCTTCCAGTAGGTCATGTTGTCTAATGTATTTAACGACACAGAACACAGAAACATTTATTGAGTTAAGATGACCAACTTTTCTTTTTTAGAGGGGCCAGGGTGGGTTTGAGACAGGTTTTCTCTGTTAGCCCTGGCTATCGTGGAACTCATTTTGTAGACTAGATTGGCTTCTATCTCATAGTTCCACCTGCCCCTGACTCCTGAGTGCTTGGTGGTGGTGGTGCACACCCTTAGTACCAGCAACAGGGAGGCGGAGGCAGGTGGGTGTCTCTGAGTTCAAGGTCAGCTTGGTCTACAGAGCAAATTCCAGGACATCCAGGACTGAACAAGAAACCATGTCTCAAACAACAACAACAACAACAACAACAAGAAAGAAAGAAAGAAAGAAAGAAAGAAAGAAAGAAAGAAAAGATGGTCAGCATTTAGCATTTTCTTCTTCAGTACTGATTCTGAGTTAGCTGTGTAGAGATGGGACTGGAAGTTGTCTCCTTGTTTCTTGACACTGTACTTGACAGTTTCAGTTCCAACCGTAGCAGACAGGTTACTATAGCTTACAAGGTACCTGGTGATCTCTGATTCTGAGTCAGCGCATTGTCATGATTAACACTTCTCAGCAGTCCCCTGTTTCCTGCAAGAAAAGTCTTGTGAAGTCCCACTTAGTATCCTAGGAGATCAGGGGTACTGTAGAGTTAATTTTGTTGGGTTCACCTGAAATATTTGTCACTAGTTTATCCAGACAGGTCTGGTGTTATAATACCATCCTTCATTTCTAGACTTGGATTCAGATGGAGACAAACACACTTCTAAGCAACAGTGGTTTGTTAAAATACATTTGTGTGACACCTGATTTGCCAAATATTCCTTATTAAAATCATATAATATGAAATATTAAAATATAACCTTCAGGATAGTGACATACTTATTTGGTGTTTGTGCTCTCTGCTAGCACATACAGAAACAACTCACCAAATTTCAATTTTACAGATGAGGAAACTACGACAGAGAAATAAAGAGAACTGGATGATCTGGCCATCCATACATAGCCCTTGGTTGGTGCTTCATTATCCACAAGCCCCACCCACCCACCCCGGGCCCTAGTTATTTGGCTCTGTTGATCTTCCTGTGGAGTTTCTGTCCCTTTCGGGTCCTTCTATCCTTCTGTCTTTCTTCCACAAGGCTCTGTATGTTCTGCCCAGTGTTTGGCTGAGAGTCTAAGCCTCTGTTTTGATCCTTGGCTGGGTGGAACATTTCAGAAGGGAGCTATATTAGGCTCCTGTCTGCAAGCATAGCAGAGTGTCATTAATAGAGTCAGCCATTGGCTCTATCTCATGATGTGGCCAGGCATTGGTTGGCCCTCCCCTCAATCTCTGCTCTATCTTTATCCCTGCACATCTTGTAGGCAGGGTAAATTTTGGGTTGACATTTTTTTGTGGGTGGGTTGATGTTCCCCTCCCTCCACTATGAGCCCTGTCTGGCTAGAGGATGACCTCTTCAGTCTTTATGTTCCTCAGACTCAGATAGAGCCACCCCCGTATCCTCGCAGGAGCCTACCCTGTTGTAGGTCTCCAGCTTGTCTCAGAGATGCTCCTTCCTACATTTTTTTTTTCTCTGCAAACCTCTGCTCCACTCCCCAATCGGGTTCCCACCTTCTCTTATCCTGTTCCCTCTATTCAAGAACTTCCTCTGTCTAGTCTATTTCCCCTTCTCAGTGAGATTCTAGCATCCTCCCTTGGGCCCTCATTGTTACTGAGCTTCTTTGGGTCTGTGAATTGTGTGTGGTTATCCTGTACTATATGGCTATTATCTGCTTATAAGTGAGTATGTACTATGTATGTCTCTTTGGGCCTGGATTATCTCACTGAGGATGATCTTTTCTAGTTCCATCCATTTGCCTGCAAACTTCAAAATTATCTTATTTTTAATAGCTGAATAGTATTCCATTGTGTAAATGTACCATAGTTTCTTTATCCATTCTTCATATGAAGGACATTTAGGTTGTTTCCAGTTTCTGGCTATTACGAATAAAGCTGCTATGAACATAGTTGAGCAAATGTCTCCTTGCCCTGGGAAGGTGGTCCATGAGTGGGCACCAGAGTCCATGTTAGAAGTAGTCCCCATATTATGTGACCCACGAGGAGACTGTGCTGCCTATCTACTGCATCTGAGCATGGGGTCTAGGTCCTCACCATGCATGGTTCTTGGTGCATCAGTCTCTGCAGCACCCTTGTCTTCCACCAGGATTTGCTAGCTCCATTAGTCTCCTTATGGAGCTTTTGTCCCCTCCAGGTCCTTCTATCTCCCAACTCTTCCTTAAGACTCCCTGTGCTCCACCCTGAAGTTTGGCTGTGAGAATCAGCATCTGCCTCAATGCTCTGCTGGGTGGAGTCTTTCAGAGGATCTCTATGGTAGGCTCGCTTCCTGTTCCGTCTCTTCAGATGCTTCCAGTGTCTGTTCTATTTTCCCATCTGAATTAGAATTAAACATTTCCAGCATTTTATTGAGTATTTCTGAATCAATTTTTATAAGGAAAATTGGTCTGAAATTCTTTTTTTTTTGTTGGGTTTTTAAGTAGTTTATGTATCAGAGTGACTGTGGCCTCATAGAATGAGTTTGGTAATGTTCCTTCCATTTTCATTTTGTGTAATAGCTTGTAGAATATTGGTATTAGCTTTTCTTTCAAGGTCTGGTGGGATTAAGTCCTGAAACCATTTGGCCCTGAGCTCTTTTTGATTGGGAGACTTTTGATGACTACTTCTATTTTATTACGGCTTACAGGTCTATTTAGGTTGTTTAGTCTGATATTGATTTAATGTTGGTAAGTGGTATCTATCAAGAAAATCATCCATTTCATTTAGATTTTCAAATTTTGTATTATACAGGCTTTTAAAACAAGACCTAATGATTCTTTGGATTTTTTCGGTGCCTGTTGTTATGTCCCTTTTTTCATTTCTGATTTTGTTAATTTGGATATTCTCCTTCTGGCTTTTAGTTAATTTGGCTAAGAGTTTGTCTATTTTGATGATTTTCTTGAAGAACCAGCTCTTGGTTTTGTTAATTCTTTGTATTGTCCTCTTTGTTTCTAGTTTATTGATTTCAGCCATGAGTTTGATTATTTCCTGTCATCTACTCTTCTTGGGTGTGTTTGTTTCCTTTTGTTCTAGAGCTTTTAAGGTGTACTGTAAAGTTGCTAGCATGGGCTCTCTCTAATTTCTTATGAAGGCACTTAGTGTTATGGACTTTCCTCTTAACACTGCTTTCATTGTGTTCCATAAGTTTGTGTATGTTGTCCCTTCATTTTCATTGAAATCTAGAAAGTCTTTAATGTCTTTCTTCTTAATTTCTTACCTGACACATGGTTATTGAATAGAGAGGTGTTCAGTTTCCATGAGTTTGTAGACATTTTGTAGTTTCTGTTGTTGCTGAAGTCCAGCGTTAATCCATGATAGTCTGGTAGAATACAAGGTGCTTTTGCAATTTTCTTGTATAGGTTGAGGCTTGATTTGTGATCAAGTATGTGGTAAGTTTTGGAGAAGGTTCTGTGAGGCCCTGAGAAGAGGATATATTCTTTTGTGTTTGGATGGAATGTTCTGTAGATATCTGTTAGGTCCAATTGACTCATAATTTTTGTTAGTTTTGTTATTTCTGTTTAATTTCAGTCTTGATGATCTCTCCATTGGTGAGAAGAGGTATTGAAGTATCCTACTATTAATGTGTGGTGTTTGATGTGTGATTTAAGCTTTATTAATGTTTCTTTTACAAATGTGGGTGCAGTTGTATTTGGGGCATAGATGTTCAGAATTGTGATGGCATCTTGGCTGAATTTTCCTTTGATGCATATGAAAATGTCCTTCCTCATCTCTTTTGATTAGTTTGGTTGAAAATATATTTTATGAGATATTAGAATAACTATTCTAGCATGCTTCTTGTGTGTGTTTGCTTGGAAAATCTTTTTCCAGCCCTTTACTCTGAGGTAAATCTGAGGTTTATCTTTGTTGTTCAGGTGCATTTCTTGTATGCAGCAGAATGATAGATCATGTTTTCACAACCAGTCTGCTGGCCTATGTGGTTTTTAAAAAATTGGTGAATTGAGACTACTGATGTTGAGAAATACTGACAAAATATTGTTAATTCTTGTTATTTTGATGTTGATGGTGTTAGTGCGTGTGTTTATGTGTACTGTCTTCTTCTTCTTCTTCTTCTTCTTCTTCTTCTTCTTCTTCTTCTTCTTCTTCTTCTTCTTCTTCTTCTTCTCATCTTCTTTGATGAACTATTTGATGGCATTCATTCCCCAAATATTCTGAGACTCTAGATTGGAATATTTTCAGTTCCAGCAGAAAGACATTCCAGAATATGCCCCTATTATCTACTTTTTTTTTTTGGAAATGCATGGACAGTGTCTATTGATAAAGGTTCCTTTGGTTGAACTTTTCTTGAAAGTTGATTTCATAGAGGGTTTGGGATCGCCACATATTAGATAATTCAAATTTTGGTTTGTGAATTTAGATGGGCACTGAAAACTGGCATGGGAATTAGTGATTACTCTTGGTAAAAATGTAGGCTCCTGAGAAACACTTAACAAAATGCTCAGCATCCTTAGTCATCAGGGAATGCAATTGAAAGTGATCCTGAGAGTCCATTTTATACCCATCAGGATGGCTATGGTAAAAACTCAAAGAATAGCACATGCTAGCTAGGATATGGAGCAAGAGGTACACTCCTCCATTGCTGGTGGGAGTGCAAATTTGTAAAATCAATTTGCTGATTTCTTAGAAAATTGAGGCTAGTTCCACCTCAAGACCCAGCCATTCCACTCCTGGGCATATACGTGAAAGATGGTCCACCATACTACAAGGACATTTGCTCAACTATGTTCATAGCAGTCTTATTCATAATAGCCAGAAACTGGAAACAACACAAATGTCCATCAACCAAGAAATGGGTAAAGAAACTGTGGTACATTCACACAATGCAATAGTTCAGCTATTAAAAACAAAGACATATTGAAATTTGAAGGCAAATGGATGGAACTAGAAAATATCCTGAGTGAGGTAACCCAACCTCCAAAAGACATGCATTTTATATAATCACTTATAAGTGGCTATTAGCCATAAAGTACAGGATAACCATGATACAATTCACAGACCCCCCCAAAACCAAGGAGGGTCCAAGGGAGAATGTGTGAATCTCACTCAGAAAAGGAAATAAAATAGACATCTGAAGTAGATGGAGCGAGCAATCTGGACGAGACAGGAGCTGGGAAGAGAAATGGATGGGGATCAGGCATGGAGATAGTGCAGAGTAGGGGGAAGAGGACTGGAAGAGAGAAGGAAAACCAGTGGGGCAGCTGTGGGATAGGGGAGGCCCCAAGAAGTCTGTGGAGGTGAGCTGAGATTCCTAGCAACAGGGATTTAGGAGCCTGAAGCCACCTCCTGTAGCCAGGTGGGACTTCCAGTGGAGGGAGGGGGACATCAACCCACCCATAAAACCTTCAACCTAAAATTTTTCCTGCCTACAAGATGGGACAAAGATTGAGGGAATGGCCAGCCAAAGACTGGACCAACTTGAGACCCATCCCATTGGAGAGAACCAATCCCTGACACTATCAATGTTACTCTGCTATGCTTGTAGACAGTGGCCCAGCATAACTTCTCTGAGAGGTTTCAAACAGAAGCTGATGGAAACAGATGCAGAGATGCATAGCCAAACACTAGAGAGAGAGAGCTCAGGAATCCTATGGAAGAGTTAGGGCAATGACTGAAGGAGCAGGAGGGGTCAAGGACTCCACAAGAAGACCTACAGAGTCAACTAGCCTGAGCCCATGAGGGCTCACAAAGATTGAATAACCAACCAAAAAGCATGCATGGATTGATCCTAGGCCTCCTGCACATACATAATAGATATGTAGCTTGGTTTTCATGTGGATTTCCCAACAGAGAGAGCAGGAGCCCTCTCTCAGTCCAATGCCTCTCTTTTGATCTCGTCTCCCTAAGTGGGCTGCCTTTTCTGGCCTCAGTGGGAAAGGATGTACCTAGTTCTGCAGCGACTTACTGCACTAGGTCAGGTTAGTACCCATGAGGGACCTCCCCCTTCTCTGAGGAGGAGAGGGGAGAATGGGGGAGGGGTGTGTGAGGTTGGGACTAGAAGGAGAGGAGGGGGCTACAATTAGGATGTAAAGTGAATAAATCAATAAATTTAATAAAATTAAAAATGCAGGATCCATGAAGCTCTGAAGATAATGCGAACATTTGACATGGGAGCTTTCTTCTTCAGTAAACAAAATGGAAAATTTAGAAATTGTTGCTTAAATATGCTAATGGAACATGCACATGAATTGACATAAACATAATGTTCTACACACAGTCAGTTGAGTCTCTCTACACTGGGTGTCTTTCTGTGCTTACTAGTAAAGGCAGTGAAGCTTCAGCCCCTCTTTCCCCTTATCTGGGAAGAAAAAGAAATCTGTGCACAGAGAAGTAAAGTGATAAGGCAAGATGGAAACTGGATGAGTGGCAGTTGATTCATAAAGCTAAAATCACTGTGAGGAGTAAGTGGAGGGGAGGAGGAGGAACCAGCTCTAGTTTGGGATGGTTACTTATGCCAACACAGAAGGTTTGTCATATAACCTAAGCTCTGACCTAGAGTATTGATGAGCAGAATGAAAGGAGGAATACATTTGTGGTGGAGGAAAAATTACAAAAAAAAAAAAAAAAAAAAAAAAAAAAAAGCCGAGTACTAATACAATAAGATTTAAGATTAGGGTGATTCTTAAGTGTCACCTCAAGAATTTGAACACTTTGGAATGGCACAGATTACTCTGTGGGGTTGACATCATGCAATAATTCTAAGGGGTATGAGGAAGATGTCTGGGAAATCTGAAAAGAAGAGACCTATTTTGGTCTCTTTGGTCATTTAGGACTGAGCATAGTAAAATGCCAGTCTAAGGTGGCATCAGCAGAGATGGGAAAGAGGCTCCTGAGTCAGAGATAAGCTTGTACTTGGTGGGTGCAAAAGGACGTGTCAGAATGCCCAAGGTGGGCAGCCTAGGAGCTGATGGAAGTGAAGGAGCCAAGCCAGTTACTGAGGAAAAGTCCCTTTGTTCTTTGTTCACCAGCCATGGGTAAAGATTGGTGTTGGAGGGAGAAACACCCGAGTGGCAGGTGGAGCTGTTGAGCTGGTGCCCACACTGCACTGCTGGTATTAAGGAAGTGTGGGCAGCATATCCAAGAAGAGTCTTTTTAACAATATGACGTAAACCACATGAGTACCCTGATTTAAATCCTTGAAAGGCCCCCGCCCGCACTAATAAGTTCCACTTCTATGATAACCTTGGACTTTTGAGTTCTGCTCTACGGTAATAGTAACTTCACTTTTAAAAAACCCGAACATGACATACTCTTTCCCTCCTTAGAGCCCACTCTTTTTGTGTGACATGTTAATTCTTTCTCTAGCTTTTCTTCCTTCTTCTACTTCTTTCATTCTTCCATGATTTAGATGAAATATAATATCCTCAGGAAATCTTGCTGGAATACCTCTTAATGTAACCAAGTCATTCCCCACAGGGCTCTACCTGAGCGACTCTCTGTCATATCACATTATTTATTTCTTTTATAGCACCTTGCAGAATATTAAAATGTCTCAGAGCTGCAGAATCACAAATGCCGAATAAAGTTAACTCATGCCAGGAGAGGTGTTATAGGGATCAGAGGACAGGAAGAGGTTTCTTTGTAACCTGAGTGATATTCACATTAATATAATCCATGTAGACAAATATTTGCTTATGTAATTTTCTGGATCTGTGCAATTACTCAAGACAAATATTATTAAAAGTGCCTGGAAAATTCAGTGTCATAACTGGGAGAAAGAAGGTAACTCTTTGGATAAGGTCATTAGGAAAGTCTCTTCAAGGAGGCCACCCTGGAGGTACAGTCAACTTCAAGGGATTGTTTTTATGTGTGCACCTGTGTGTGGTGTGATGTGTGTACTTGTGTGTGTAGAGGTCATAGGTTGACTTGGGGTATCTTCCTTAGTTGTTCTCCATCCTAGGGTTTCTCACTTGAACCCCAAACTCATTGACTCAGCAAGTGTATCTGGGCAGCTTGCCTTGAGAATCTCCTATCTCTGCCTTCTGAGAGCTGGGATTACAGAGCTGAATGGGTGCTGGGGATCTGAACTCTGATTCTCAAGCTTACACAGCCAACACTTTAGCCACTGAGCCATTTTCTCAATTTTCAATGCTTATTGTAAAGTTGTTCTGGGTAAGGAGAAGGGAGTACGAGTATTCCATACGCAGTGCGGTCTGAGGCGTGTTTAAGGAAAGGCAGTAGGCTAAGTGTGATTCATTGCAACTGCTTTTGGTGGAGAAGTGACACGATAGACCAGGATCACAAGAATGTCACTGACATCTTGGGACAGGTACTGTATGTTCTTGATTTCAGCAATAATTTTATAAATGATTGTGGAAAATGCACTCTGTAATAGTCTGCTAGGCAATTGGCTTCTTGCCTGGATTGATATTAATTTCCCCTTGGACAGAAAGATTTGCTTGTCATGTATTTTCATCTACCACTGGTACAAAAACAAGAAGAAAGAAATTTAAATTCCATCAGCCACTTTAAATGCAAGGGTCAGTAAAGAATAGGAAGCTTTCAAGGGCAGAGTAAGTGGCATGTCTTCATTTTTTTTTTTCTTAAAGTGTAAAATGCTTACATGGTGCACTTTAAATCAGAAAATGATATAAATTGAGTGGAGAAGAAAAATCAGGCAATACTGAATTGTAAAACATCTGGGTGATCAGAAGACTGAAGATAAGATTTGGCTAAAAATTGGATGGAACAAGTTCAAGAATCAAGAGTGAAATAGGAATTTGTGATTGGTTGAGTGATAAAGTGTGGAAACACTTTTTTAAAAGATTGTTTTTATATTACTTTTTAAATTATGTGTACTTATATGTGTCTCTGTGTGAGTATATGCATGTGAGTGCAGGTGCCAAACATGGCCAGAATTATTGGGACTCCCTAAAGCTGGACTTGGCAAGCATTTTTTAGCCAACCAATATGGGTTTTGGGAACCAACTCAGTCATTTGCAGGGGCAGTACTCACACTGACTACCGGGTCATCTCTTCAGTCCCTGAAGTTCCTTTGAGTTAGACGGGCTCCTGGTTTAACTTGGGTCAGGCCCTCACCTCAGTTTTATTCATTGTTGGGCTAAAATGAGGCATTGTATATTAATTATGTTAGGTAGTTTGATGTCAGCAGGCTTGAAGTTCAGTGGGGATAGATATCTCCTTCATAATCAGATGCCTGTTTTATGAGAAAATGAAATTTTAGGACTTTGATTACTTGTCAAGAGAGTGGGAGTTGAGCTGTGCCTCTGGCCTTTGGTGGATATATTTTCTGAACGTCCTGAGAGATGGCTATAGCAGGAGGCTTTCAGTTATAAAGAAATAAAGACATACCATTGCCCTTCCCTTAACAGACAATCAAAATGGGCCTGTCAGTGACCTGAACAGGTAAACATAGGAAAAGCTGTCCAGGCTAGAAACATTGAGAAATAGCATGAAGCCAACCCAGATATTTAGATTGCCACATTAGTCCTTTTGACCATCGTTCACTCTCACTCTATGAGACTGTATTTCTCTGCCTTGCTCTTGTGAAAACCAGGTCTCAATTGTCAATTTGGCAAATGCTAGAATCACCTAGGAGACGGCCCTCTGGACACGCTTGTGGGAAATTATCTTGATTGAGTTAATTGAGATAAGAGCTGCCCACTGTGGGTGGTACAATTCCCCTAATCTGGGATCTTGGCTTGTATAAAAATGGGAAGTGAGATGAGCACAAGCACTCATGTCCTCTTGTTTCCTGGCTGGATTCAGTGTGGCCGGCTGCCTCAAGATCCCACTGCCACGATGGCTTGTTCCTGGCACTCTGAACCAAAACAAACAACCTTTCCCTACTTTTAAGTTGTTTTAGTTAGGGTTTTTTTTTTTTTTTTTTTTTTTTTTTTTTTAATCACAGCAACAGAAAACTCACCAAGTCAGTTTGGGTATTGCTCATGCTTTTGGTGAACAGTATCTTATATTATTATGTCATAAACTCTGCCTGTTTTCTATGCTGCTTTTCATGTGTCTTGTCCGAATACCTGACAGGGATCAGAAGAATTGTGGGGCTAAGTGGAATACAGAGCAAGAGCCCAGTGACAAGTTCTCGTGCCCTATTGCCTTGTTCTTCATAAAAAAAATGCTAACTTCCTAACTTTGCTCTGCCTTTACTTAGTAATGTAAAGGCTGCACTTCTGCCAGTGAAACTCAGTGAATGAAATGTAGTCCATCTCGTTTTACAGAGTCAGAATTAGCTTGCTATATAATCCACCCTGGTGTCTGAATGTCTTCACGTACTTGATCTGAGTAAAGACCAAATTTCATCTGGAGTTTATAAAACACCTTTTACTTGTCATTGTCAATTAGATTCCCCCTCCCCACCCCCAGCACAGACTGCATATGTCTGCTAGATGGCTTGAAAGCTGTAAGGAGGCATTCAGTGGTGTGAAAGAATTCCAGGGAGTTACATAGAGTTCCTCTTTGCACAAAAGACTTTGTTGTGATTATTAATGTTACCAAAGGGACTTTGCATAGCAAAAGAGTGATATAATTTTTTTTATACCTCATTTCTTGCTATTACTAATAGAACTAATTCAAAATTCTTGATGTGAGAATTATGATTGCTATTCCTTCGTCTAAGATGCTGCATAATCTCCGAGTTCTTCCCTTTGTTGTCTGAAAACTCTCCTTCATAGTGACATCACTGACTTACTGAGTCATGGGGCTGGTGATCAAACTTGGTTTCTTTGGCTCGATGCTTTTCTTTTTTTCCCTAACAAAATGATCTTTTCTCCTTCCCCAATTACTATATATGATTCATCTTTAAAAAAAAAAAGAGATGTGGGGTTGGAGAGATGGTTCAGAGATTAAGAGCACTGACCTGCCTCTGGTGCCTCACATTTGACCATGTCCCCTGGAGGGGGAGACCTGGTGGCACTCAGAGGAAGGACAGCAGGTTGCCAAGAAGAGACTTGATACCCTATGAGCATATACAGGGGGAGGTAATCCCCCTCAGGAACAGTCATAGGGGAGGGGAATAATGGGAAAATGGGAGGGAGGGAAGAATGGGAGGATACAAGGGATGGGATAACCATTGAGATGTAACAAGAATAAATTAAAAAAAAAAAAAAAAAAAGAGCACTGACTGCTCTTCTTGCGGTCCCGAGTTCAATTCCCAGCAACCACATGGTGGCTCACAACCATCTATAATGAGATCTGATGCCCTCTTCTGGTCTGCAGGTATACATGCAGGCAGAGGACTGTATACATAATAATAAATAAATACATCTTTAAAAATACATGTGTACATTCCTATCTCTGTTCTTATTCATAATGTACACTCTGTCTCAAGTACATTTTCCCTTTACTGTTGCTTTTTTTTTTTTATGATCTGCCTAAGTGGCACCTATTCCTTCACCTTTCCCCGATGCATTTAACTATAATTATAATTTCTTTCCCTGAACTCTCAAATCAGTACGGTTTTCTGTTACAGTCGAACATATACATTGCTCCTTTAGAGTTATAAGTTATGGAAATGCTAGTAATTCATACCACTCAATACATATCTTCTTTCCTTTCTTGGACAAAATGTAGAACCCTCAGTTTTGCCCTCACACAAGTAGCATCAATAGTCATTCTTGCAAATAAGAATATCACAGGACTAAACTCTGGTCATTGGGACACAAATGAAAGTTTCATATGCATTAAAGGTTCATATGAGAGAATGGTTCTTTCTTTTCATCTCTGCCTAATAGATGACATGTGGCTTGTTCTCTTTGGAATGTGACATGAATTATGGTTGCACTCTGTGTAAGGACAGGGAAAGAAAAAAGGTTCTGATTGCTTAAGAACTGACAGACCAATTCTAGTTTAATATGACTTTCACTTGCATTTCTTTTCATCTGGCAGAAGACACTATATATTTTGGTGGGGCATGGGCTCTATTATTCAGTCTGAGTGTCCTTACAGTTGACATAACTGCAGCTCCTTTTTTTCCCACCAATATCTACCCTCCTCTCCATTTTACAATGGCTGTGAGTTACTTAGGACAGATACCATGTTACCTTTATGCTTTATATCTGACTAGACATATATTAGAAGATTAGCACCTCAGTCCTTTTATACATGTGTGTACATATGTGTGTACACATGTGTTATTGTGTAGCAGGTTTTTCTTAGATTGAAACAATACATCTTACAAGGAAGTTCCTTGAGCCAGAAAGTAAACAACTCAAAATGACTCCAGGAAGTCCCTGAAACTGACCAGATTCACTAGGCCCTCCCTCTCAAGAGTAAACAGTAAAGACTGCTAAGCTACTCTCAGACAAACCAAGCAGTAAAGAAGACTCTTGAGACCACACCCATTGTCTGGAAGAAACAGAAACCACCTGAGCTGCCTAGAAGAGGCTCAGAGCAACAGAGCTACCTAGAAAGGACACTGCAACCCGTGGAGCTGCCTGCAGGCTGTGAAGTATGCTCTAGCTTCTTGCCAGCATTTGTGAGCTGTCACCCATGCTGGTTTGGGCTTGGGTAATACAGCTGTGTGAGTTATTTCTGCTCCTGTAAGTAAACCTTCACCAATATCCCTGTAAATAACCTCAATAAAAGGACTAAACTCTGGTCATTGGGACACAAATGAAAGTCCAACAAATTGGACTTTATCTGTTCTTTGGTATCTTGTTGGGTACCTATCTGAGATGAATGTTTTGTGTGTGTATGTGTCTGTGTGTGTATGTGTTGCATATTTCCAGGAAAATTCATGTCATGCAGCATGTAAGATACATGAGATATGGATATGTATGCATGTTAGATGACTCCGCCTTAAAGGGTTTTCTTCTGTTTGCTTTGAGATAGTGAGCTAGGGCTCACCAATTTGGCAAAGTGGGATAGCCAGGGGGCCCTGGGGATCTGCCTGTTCCTGCTTCTTTAGGACTGGGATCATAAGAAACTTCCACCCTGTCTATGTTTATTACAAGGGTTCCAGGGATCGAACTCAGGCCTTCAATCTTAAATAGCAAGCACTTTACTAGTTGTATTATCTTCCAGTCCAGAAACCCATATTTAACAAACATATTACTATTTATTAGACACTATGTATTAGACACTATGTATTAGGTAAGGACAACTTGACATGCTTTCTGTTCTGATATGCAATGGATTTCAATGTTATCTGGCTATTACTTTTTCATTTAGTTGAATCTTGGTTGTATCTCTTTGTGTCAGTCTTTCCTATAATGACAGGTACCACTGAATTTAGGGCCTAACCAGACCACCCAGGATGGTGTGTCTTTGTTTCAAAATCCTTAACTTAAATATGCAAAGAATTTTTTCTTCCTCCATGTAAGGTGACTTTATAAGTTCCTGGAATACATAACATATCTTTTGGGCTGCCCATGACAAGAGCCTACAGTGTATCAGGAATCAAAATAGCCTTCATGAATTTATCTACAGCCTTGATTTGTTGTGCCTTTTCCTCGAGTCTGGCATTGACGTCTCTGGATGGCAGCTGTGAAGTCTAACCTTTCATCCTGCTTTATGTAGGATGGCTGTGGATGTTTTCTATGTGTCCTTCACAGGAGGCTTCTTTATCTAACAGATGACTTAGTGCCCAAGTGTGAGGTCTAAGACCAGGTGTACTTCTCAAAGAAACTTAATTATTCTAGGAGATGACCTATAAGTTTTGCCTGACCTAGTCCAGTTTATGTGTCCATGAGTATAGGCACTCTCAAGGAGAACTCTGACTGGAGGAGCAATAGGCTCAGGTGTTGGAGACCCAGAAGCAGTAGCACAAAAGAACTCAGGAAACAACATAAGCTGTCTGCAGCTCCTAGACACCAGAGAGTTAAGAGACACTGATGAGGGCCAGTGAGAGGTCCAGAGGCAGCAGAATATGCACTGAGTTGATGGGAACCAAGGAGGAATGGGAGGATGAGAGGTTAGGAGTCAGAGTATGTGCCTGGAGCACTACATGTTTAAGATCATGGGAGTATTAATTTATATCACTAAATAAATTATTACTGTCACTACTTATCTATTAATATTATGCTATAAATCTCAAATATTTAAAATAACATTTATTTAAAAACAAGCAAACCATAAAAAGATCTACGTGCTTTATTCTGGCACCATTTTTAGATTAGCTAATTTTTAAGAAAAATATGTGAGTGGGAAAACTCACTTAAAGACCTTTAATCTTCATCACTGTCATCATTATTATTCTCACTCTATTTTTGTAAACACCAAAAGATAATCACCACTGATTCTTTCCTTACATTTTGGGAGAACAAGATGGCATTCCTCTGGATTCTTAGTGTCTGTTCTCTTCAATATTTAATGCAGACTGAAAAAATACCTGTTTTGGTGCTTCAATTTGTCTCATTACTATTTCTTACCACCAACAATTACTGTTTATTTCACATTATATGCACCCAAGCAGGCAGTTTAGATATGGTACATTTTCCATTTCCCAGCCTATAATGATTGATACTTTGGCAAGAACAGGGGTTTTGAATAAGGCAGGTCTCATGTACACTTGAATCCCAGGCTAAGTACTTTGTATAGCATGGCGAATTACTTCTAAATGGTAGGGATGTCACAGGAATGAAGTGAGACCATGGACATAAAAGGACTCTGCACACTACTGCTTTGTCATTCAGGACTTGGCAGTTTTCTTCCTCTCTTCCTTTCCTTCCCTCTCCCAAAGCCTGGATTTTTCAACATTTAGAAACTGAACCACAAATGCTACTCCTAGCTTGTTTAACAATTTTCTCAATTTTATTTGGGCCCCTACAAAGGTATTATTTGTCCCAAATCAGCCGGAGGAAACATTAAAAGAACAATGCCCCATTTCCCTTAAGGGGCGTTGGGTAGGGTTTTGGTTGCTTTCTTGGCTTATAGATGTTTCCTTTCACTGGGAGTTGGTTATAAGTCACTATTGGCCTTATTCAGAGAGAAAACAAGGTTGGACTCAGGGATGTCTTCACACACATATATATGTATATATATATATAATATATCCTACTCTAATATGAAGTATTGTACCCATACAACTCAATAATAATACAAGGTTTACTTCCAATACTTTGAAAGTGCTATTTCAGGCTGCTTAGGATAATTAAGCAATACAAGTTAATTGTTAGTTGATCAAATTATGGTCATGTCAATTACCAGTTTATTTTTTATCATAAGAATATAGATCCTAGATTTAACAGATAGATATGATTCTATAGATAGATAAGGTCTTCAAAAACTTCAGACACCTACAGACTAGGGCATTTAAAGATGATATTTTGGTTATTATTTTAAAGGAGGAATGGGAGGATACAAGGGATGGGATAAACATTGAGATGTAACAAGAATAAATTAATAAAAAATAAATAAATAAATAAATAAAAAAACAAAAAAAAAAACAAAATATGTGAGGCCATGGGCTTGATCTACAGTATCACAAAAGCCAACAGCAACAACAATGAAATCTTACTATATTTGATCATACACATGCATTTAAATAAAGTGAAGGAAAGGTGATGAAACTGTCTGTTAAATACATGAAGATAAGAACAGAGACACTATCAGAAATAAAGAGATGAAGAAACTTAAAAAAAAAAAAATAAAGATTCTTTGACAATAAGACAGGTTAAATCCTGGCAACACCCAGCCTACCTCAAAGGAGATGATGAACATCAAAGAACCTCCTTATGGAGATCACTTCAAATGTGGCAAACCAGCCACTGGGCAAAATCTGGGCCACAGACAGAATATTTGAAGGCCAATCTCTTCCAAGACAGGGTAAGCAAGTCCTCAATAGTTCCTGTCTCACAAATATGTCTATCAGATGTATTTGACCAGAAGACTGAATGTTGTAGAGAGTTTTGGGAGACTGATCAAGTTGATAATGATGAGATATGATAGATATTGATTTACATTCCGAATTTTAGATTCATCAAGATAGCAAAGATGTTTTCTTTAAAGCTGCCAAATACAAATAGCCAAAACACTATGAATGTAACATTTATATAATTCCTGATTGTTTCGTGGTTCTTCTTGCTGTAGGTAGTTTATTGTATATATGTGTAATAATATAAATGTATATGTAAAAAAAAAAGAAAAAATATAAACAAAAATTGTGTTTTTTGAGTGTGTGTGTATGTATGTGTGTTCAGTGTTCTTGGAGAAGAGGGCATCCGATCCCCTGGAGTAAGAGGTAGTTGTGAAGGGCCTCTCATGGGTTCTGAAAGACAAAATTGTGTCTTCATTATTCCTTAACACCGAATTGTCATCTTTCCAGCCCAGAAAGTGCAATTCTTTAATAAATGTTTATTAGTAAATGTCAAGAAGACTGAATTTTTCATATGCTCTCAAGGAGCTCTACTAGCTCTTTTTGAATATTCAAATATTATTTCCTACTCTTAAGGATGTTGAAGATTAATGAAACCTTCCCCCAAGTGTTTACCCCACAGGTGAAAATGTCTAGGAAACCCACTATTTTATTAAGTACACAAAATGATTTTCTTGGAAAAAAATCTGTCTCTTGGAGAATTGGACATACTTCCATGAACACAATGCATGGTGCAGCTTGTTATTTCAGAGAAAGATCAGAATGGGTGGAAACTAATTAAGGAAAAGTCGGGTCTTTAAAATCATAAACACCCGCACATACCCAACAGTATACAAAAGAAAGAAAATAAAAGCACAATACCTAATTAAATGCATGCTATCTAATTATGCTGTAAACAGTGCATAATTAAAACAGTCATACATTTAGTAGGCTATTTTCTTACAGTGTGATGTGTTTCAAATGGTAAGTGTTTAAAAAAAAAAAAACTTGTCTAACTTGCATTGTTTTACCCAAGAAACTTCACTGAGTCTGAGACTTTTTTTGTAATGTGTCATCCAGTAGGATTTCAAAGCTGCAGCCTTCCTGGGTAAAGGCACTGGGAACTCCTTCTATTTCTATCTGGTTATGGCTTAGAGTGGATGAGTTCTGTGGCTCAATCAGAAAGGTGATTTAAGGATGCCACCTGGTGCCTGCAGGCCTAGGGTTCTGCATATGCTGCCACTGAACATTTACTTGGGTGTCCCAGAATGCCCTTGGAGGGACTGTTGTTCAGTGGTGCACCTTGGAAGGCTCCCGGAGCCCTCCATTGTGGGGATGAGGTTTGCTCTCACAGACACAGCTCTGGTTCACCAACCAGCTTCAGCCAAAACGGTTGAGCTACTGTCTGTTTGATTTCCTGTGCTTCCTTGAAAGGCTTTGTTTGAAGAAAGATTTTTAATCTCTACAGAGAAAGTAGAGATTCTTCTTCACCTTAAACTTAAAATCTTAAGCTGTTTTAAGCACAAATTTTGCCCTTTGATATAAACATTTTCCAACAGACCAGGAAATTGAAAGAATTGTAAAGTGATAGTCCACATGCCTTCCATGAGATGAATAGTGGTTAATATTTTAGCCAATTTTCTGAATTTCAGAGAAAATCAGTCCTCTAAACAGTTTGGTACACATCTGCATTCTCTTATTAAAGCAATATACTACTATTGGACACATAACATTCATTATTATCAATATCTATTAATACTTACACATATTTTGAGAACGAATATTGGGTTATATCTCATTGGTCTGTAATAGTCCATATACCATCTTATTGTTTATGACGTTGAATTACTAGAGAGATCAGACTATTAGCCTTGCCTGGCATCTGCATCTTGCATTTATCTGTTTGATTGCTATGGCATCCTCTAATTTGTTTCATTACCCCCTACATTTCCTGTAAACCCTAGCTTGGATCTAAAGGTGCAGTTAGACTCAATTAGTGATTTCTACCAACAATTTTACAGGCAGCTACTTCTACCAATGGATAAGAGCACTGTCCTTAGTGACACATCACTCACTCATGTAGGGACGTAATGATGGGGTCTCTGTATTGAAAAGTAAGTAAGTATTTGTGCAGTTGGCTGTGGAAATGGAGGTAGGAAAAGCATCATGTGGACAGCTGGTTCCATCAGCCTTTCATCGGATAGGTTCAGTATTCACCGATGACCCCTTTTTTTAAGGAGTCTTAAAAACCTATGTTACATAACTATCATCTGTCCATACTTTTTATGCATTCTTTTGCTAAAAATGTTTCAATAACCAATTGGCAGTAAATTGTGTTTTATTTTTAAAAAGCAGGGCAAATGCTCCACAGTTTTAATTACTAACTTTAAAAGTTAGAATAATTGCTGCTTCCCAAGGTAGCCAGTGGTCCCTCTCCTGTTTTCTTCCCCTTGTTTATATTTCTTTCCTTATCTCCTTTATTTCTCCTCACCTCTCTTTACTTCTTCCCTGCTTTCTCATTCCCATTTTTACCATTGCTTTCCAGAAAGATGTGCCAGAAAATTTGTGCTAAGGTTTAAAAATGCAGTTTTTCTTAGGATGATATTAAACAGCAATTAAAAGTGACACAAAGAGTTAAGAGAAAGGCAGTCAAAGAAAGAGAGGAACTTTATGGGCTGGGGAAGAGGCTCTATAGTGATAAATTAAAGAAGGTTTAATAAGGAATGGTAGGTTTTCAGGAGTTGGAAGGACAAATAACGAAGTTATTACTTGTCCACCAAATTGCTCCCCAGTTGAAATCCAATCCCTTTTAATCTTTGCTAATATTTGGTGAGGTAACTCACAAATTGCTTCAAAGTTTATTTAAAGTCCTGACCACTGAGAGGACCTAAGACAGTTCTGAGGAAGGAAGTTGGAAGAATATTGAAAAAGGAGTTGGGCTTCATATTCAAGGGGATATGAAGAGCTATCACAAAGCCACACTAACAATCCTCATGTTTTATCCAAAGAGCAAAGATGGTTGGGCCAGTGTGAGACAGATATGTAGGAATCTTTGATTGACAGCATAAGTGACATGCAGAGCCATGTAGGGGAAGAGCATTCATCTTCATTTAATTAATTGGTCAACATTGGCCCACTTAATTGGTCAATTAATCTTTGCCTTTATTTCACATCATATCACAGTCAGATATCAATTGCAATAGGAGTATGTATCAAAATCAGAAGCTATAACAGATCCAGAAAATAATACAAAAATTCCTTATGAGAGACAGGACTTAGACTGCACAGCTGCAATGAAATCTATCTGCTTCTGATCCATACCCTAAACACAGTGGGTTTAAACAGGAGAGAAAATTTGTAAAAAAAAAAAAAAAAAAAAAAAGAGCAGGAGAAAACACAAATGCAAATGGTGATGGAGTGCTTGCCTAAGATACAAGAGGTTCTGGGCTCAGCCCTCAGCATTGCAAATATAAAACAACAACAACAACAACAACAAAACCTCCAACCCTTTGACTCTGAGAGTGCAGAGAGTACAGCTTACCAGCAGTATATATGCCCAATGTGTATGTAGCCCTGGCTTTCATCCTCAAAACCACAAAATAAATAAAAGAAAAACAACTAAACATATACCATACTTTTTGGACTATAAGGAGCACCTGACCATAAGACACACCCAGTTTTTAGAGCAGTAAAACAAGAAAACCAGTAAAAATAGCAATCGGACCATAAGGCACACCTTAATTTCCTTCCCCCACTTTCGGAGGGAAAATGCTTATTATGGTCCTCAAAATACGGTACTATATATTCTTTCAGGGTTTCTATATGGATCTATGATTTTTGTGTGTGTGTGTGTGTGTGTGTTTTGTCTCCCAGACCTTATGTTTATCTTCCCTTCTCCATCTTCTTTTACTTTCCTTCTCCTCCTTCTCATTGTCTAGCCAATAGTTATAGTATAATTTTTGAGAAAAATGCTGATATTAGGCAATTCTTTCTCCTCCAACCACAGAGGGAAAGATTTCAAAATTAAAATTTGAAATTTAATGTATGTGAATTGAGTTTAAAATAGTAGCTGTTCTTTAGACATCTTGACCATGTCCCTTGGAGGGGGAGACCTGGTGGCACTCAGAGGAAGGACAACAGGTTACCAAGAAGAGACTTGATACCCTATAAGCATATACAGGGGGAGGTAATCCCCCTCAGGAACAGTCATAGGGGAGGGGAATAAGGGGAAAATGGGAGGGAGGGAAGAATGGAAGGACACAAGGGATGGATAACCATTGAGATGTAACAAGAATAAATCAATAAAAAATTAAAAAAATAGTAGCTATTTCCTGAAGATTATTATTTATCTATTTTCTTAGCTACCCTTGCTCAGATGAGGTAAATTTCATTTTATGTTTTTGTAAGAATTTATAAAAATTAAAAATATCTGTAGCTATCAGATTGAAATCATATGATTCTGTGTTTCTTTATGTCCCTATAATGAACTATATTGATTGTCAAATAAAATTCCAACTCTGCATTTCTGGAATAAATGGAAAATATTTTGTGTTGGCTACACCCAGATTTGACTTGAGTGCTTGGCATTTTAACTCCGCTTCTCTTGTTTTCACAGAAAGTGCTCTTACTCACTGCCCTATCTTGATATCCCTGATGATTGTTGTTGTTGTTATCATCATCATCATCATCATTATCATCATCATCATCATCATCAGTTAAAGCCGACTTTGCACTTTGGGTTAAAGTTTTACCATGTTGCAATGGCTGTGCTATGCATTTATGGATTGGACATGTCCAAAGTTTGGCAAGGGTTTTTGTATATTATGTTCATGAAGGATCATGTTTTCTTGGGTTTGGGGTCGAAGGCAAGAAAACTCACTTCAGAGGCAGAAGCTTAAAATGAAAACTTTATTTTCTGAGCTCAGGGAAGCGGCCAGTTTGGGATCTGAATGGAACCTCTGAGGGGAAGTTGTATTGCATTTTTAAAGGATGAAACCTGCGATTAACTTATACAGGGGAGCAGATGGTGAACAGGGTTGTCAGCTGACTCAAGTTATTTTGCTAACAAGAAGTTCTAGCTAACCCTGAAAGTGTGCCTGGCAGTGTCTAGCGTGCATTCAAAGTGTAACCAAGTATATAGATAGCAAAGTATGAATTATGACAGCATTGAATCATAGATAACAAAGGTGCAAACTGAATGTAGCATATTATAAGATCAATCTGACCCTCTGGCAGAGAATTTCCCAGAGTTGGTGATCTTTAGGATAGAGTTAGACTGTTTCTAATAAAATGGAGTGTGACAAATTTTGACATGATCTCTTCAGGTCTACAGATTTAATTTCTTGTGACATCTTTTATATTAGTGCTAGGAAATTGATTTACCTTGTTCCTCTTTGTTCAGGAATAGCTAATGTAGGATTGTTATTGTTTGTTTCTCATATATTTGGTAGAATTTACTCAAGCCACATGGACCTGATTTTTAAAAAGATACTCTGAAAACTGTAAACTGAATTTATTTAGCAGAATAGCATTCAGGATAGATAGTCTATTAATTTTGGTCATACATGTATGTGACTGATTTCACAGAAAAGAAAAAGTTGGAAAAATAATGGGCTAAAACATACAAAAGTTAAATGAAGAATCTCAGAGATTATCAAGTAGGATAAACTCTTAGAAAACTGTATTTAAATGCCATCATAAGTTAAGAATAATGAAAACAGTTTGAAACAGCTGCAAAAATGACATCACATGCTAAGATGATGATTTGAATAACTGTGGACTTCTTATCAGAAACCATGGAAACAAGAGAAAAATATCCTTAAAGTGACAGATGAGAAGACATCAACCCAGAATTATATGATGCTATATCAGTGAAAGTATTTTTTAAGAGTAACAGTGAATTTAAAATATTCTCAAATGATAATGCAATTTGCACGTGCAGATGTAATTGATGGAGCTAGTTGAGGTCTGTCTCACATTGTATTTTCTTTGGCTGGGAGCCTGTGAATCTCTCAGAAGAGTGCTGTGTTCCCAGTTGAACCTTTAACTGCTGAACAGACTACCATATGTAAGGAAATTTTCTCCCTTTTAATTAATTAATTAACTAACCAATCAATCAATCAGTTTATTCCCCCCTCCATGTATGTACACCTGTGTGTTGCCATGGTGCACATGGGGATAACAGAGGACAACTTGCAGCAGTCTGTTCTCTCCTTTCACTTTGTGTCTAGGCAAGGTGTCTCTCACTTCTGTGAATAGACTGGGCACTCCAGCTAGCTGTCCTGTAAGCTCTGGTCAGTTCTCCTGTCATTGTCTCTCATTTCCCCACAACAGTGCTGGGATTATAGACTTACTTCATGGCTCTGGCTTTTTATGTGGGTTTCTACGGAGTCTCCTGAGTATCCAGGATTTCCTAAGCTGGGTCTGGGTACCAACAAGGGCTGGAGCTATTTTCTGGGTAAGATCTATTCCCAGAGACCTCATATTTTCATTAGAGTTTTAGCCCCTAGAAAGGGTTATATCCACTGTTCACTATTAAAGTGCCTAGGTAGATTTAGGGGAAAATGTTACCTTTTCTTTTTTATATATGTGAAGGTTTATATAATTTTTATTTCACTTCTGCCTCTTTACTCTTAAGGCTTTATTTTTATCTATCTCTAATATTTAATTAGCAAATTAAGATAAAATGCATTTATGTATACAACCTGTTCTGATCTCTCCCCCAACCTTTCCCTGTATTGTTTCTGTTAGTTTTAGTTGTCAACTTAGCACACCAGAGAAGAGAGGACTTCAAATGAGGCTTGTCTATCTCCATCAAATTGGCTCTTGATTGTTAATTGGTATGGGAGATGCCAGGCCACTGCGGGCTGTGCTATTCCTAGGCTGGTGGGCCTGGGCTGTAGAGAAAGGGTGGCTGAGTGGGTGAGAGGAGGGAAGCTAGCAAGTAGCACTCCTGTGAGGTCTCTCTTTCACTTCCTGCTTGAGTTCCTGCCTTCCAGTTCCTGCTTGAGTTCCTGCCTTGGTTTCATTCTTTTACATTTGCTTATGAGTGTTCTTATCTACACTAATGAATTCAATGTAGAAAGCATGTGCATGTCTAAAATAATGTTTTTTTTTTCTATAACGTTATAAAAGAAATCTGGCACTGGATAGCTTTACTTTTCACAGTTAGATCTTTATCTATTTGGAGTTTGTCCTAATATAAATAAAGTAATTTCCCAACACAATTTTTAAAATATTTTATATTTTGTTAATGTCAAAGTCTTTTATCTGTGATGTCTTTGTTAAATGTCTTACTAATTATTTGTGCTAAAGATGTGATAATTGGAAGATGTTTGAATACTTTTCAGGTACTAAAGCTAATGCTTTATGTACAGTGTTTGAATTCAAGGGCCATGTCCATTATGATCAGAGAAATAGCTACCCTTCTCAAATAAATATCTATTCAAAGGAATTGATATTAATACTGGAAATTCAACTTTGGTACAAACAATCCATCTTAAGGTAGAACCATTGTTTGACATATTAAACATATTTGAAAGTAGTGGAAATACCTTCTCTGGATACTGAAGTCAGGTCTACATGAGTCACATAGGTACCAAGTAGGCAATATTTTAATTTTGACATTTACCTACAAGAAATGTAAACATCTACTTATTAGGGAACATTATTATTACTTTTAAGAAATTACTGTTTTGAGATTGGGTCTATGCTGGCTTTTTTTGGTCAACTTAACACAGGCTACAGTCATCTGAAAGGTGGAAACCTCAATTAAGAAAATGCCTCCATAAGATCTGTCTGTGTTTCTTCTCCTATTGAGGCTAGACACAGCATCCCAGTTAGGAGAACGGGATCCTAAGGCAGGCAACAAAGTCAGAGACAGCCCCTGCTCCAGTTGTTAGTGGACCCACATGAGGACCAAGCTGCACATCTGGTACATCTGTACAGGGCCTAGGTTTATCTGATGCATGCTTTTTGGTTGGTGGTTCAGATTCTGTGAGCCACTATGAGCCCAGGTTAGTTGATTCGGTAGGTTTTCTTATAGTATCCTTGACCTCTCTGCATAAGGTATTTTCTTAATTAGTGATTGATGGGTGAGGGCCAAGTCCACTGTGGGTGGGGCTATCTCCGGACTTGGAGGTCCTGGGTTATACAAGAAAGCAGGCTGAACATGTAGTGGGGAGCAAGCCAGTAGGCAGCACTGTTCCATGGCCTCTGCATCAGGTTTTACCTCCAGGTTCCTGTCCTGCCTGAGTTTCTGTCTTGGCTTTCTTCAGTGATGGACTACAAGGTGGAAGTGTAAGCCAAATAAGCCCTTTCCCTCCAGTTGCTTTTGGTCTTGCTTTTTTCATGTTAGGAATAGTAGCCCTAACTAGGATAGAGTCTGCCTGTATCTCAGGCTGGCCTCTAATTCACTGTGTATTCCAGTCAGGTCTTAAATATTTTATTTTATTTATTTATTTATTTTTTTTATTAATTTATTCTTGTTACATCTCAATGTTTATCCCATCCCTTGTATCTTCCCATTCCTTCCCCCACCCATTTTCCCATTATTCCCCTTTCCTATGACTGTTCCTGAGGGGGATTACCTCCCCCTGTATATTCTCATAGGGTATCAAATCTCTTCTTGGCTACCTGCTGTCCTTCCTCTGAGTGCCAGCAGGTCTCCCCCTCCAGGGGACATGGTCAAACGTGAGGCACCAGAGTACGTGAGAAAGTCATATCACACTCTCCACTCAACTGTGGAGAATATTCTGACCATTGGCTAGATCTGGGAAGGGGTTTAAAGTTTACCTCCTGTATTGTCCTTGGCTGGTGCCTTAGTTTGAGCGGGACCCCTGGGCCCAAATCTGCCTATCATATTGTTCTACTTGTAGATTTCTAGGACCCTCTGTATCCTTTTATTTTGCTATTCTCCCATGCGTCTCTCATTTAGAGTCCCAATAGGATGCCTTCCTCTCTGTCCCAGTTTCCTGGCAAGTGAAGGCTTTCGTGGGACATGCCCCTTGGGCTAGTATGCAGATATAAGTGAGTATATACCATTTGATTCTTTCTGCTTCTGGGTTAACTCACTCATTATGATCATTTCTAGCTCAATCCATTTATCCACAAATTTCGGGAATTCCTTGTTTTTAATAGCTGAGTAGTATTCCATAGTGTATATGTACAACAGTTTCTTTATTCACTCTTCTACTGAGGGACACTTAGGCTGTTTCCATGTTCTGGCTATTATGAATAAGGCTGCTATGAACATGGTTGAGCAAATTTTCTTGTTGTGTGCTGGAGCATCTTCTGGGTATATTCCAAGGAGTGGAATAGCTGGGTCTTGAGGAAGCCCTATTCCCATTTTTCTGAGATACCACCAGATAGATTTCCAAAGTGGCTGTACTAGTTTGCATTCCCACCAACAATGAAGGAGTGTTTCTCTCTCCCCACATCCTCGCCAGCATGTGGTGTCGCTTGAGTTTTTGATCTTAGCCATTCTGATGGGTGTAAGATGGAATCTCAGAGTTGTTTTGATTTGCATTTCCCTGATGACTAAGGAGGTTGAGCAGTTCTTTAAGTGCTTCTCAGCCATTTGATACTCTTCTGTTGAGAATTCTCTGTTTAGTTCCAAGCCCCATTTCTCAATTGAGTTATTCGGTTTGGTGGTGTTTAATTTCTTGAGTTCTTTATATATTTTGGATATTAGACCTTTGTCAGATGTAGGGTTGGTGAAGATTTTTTCCCAGTCTGTAGGCTGTCGCTTTGTTCTCTTGACAGTGTCTCCTGTCTTACAGAAGCTTCTCAGCCTCATGAGGTCCCATTTATTAATGGTTGACATTAAGGCCTGGGCTGTTGGTGTTCTGTTCAGGAAGTTGTCTCCTGTGCCAATATGTTCCAGGCTCTTTCCCACTTTTTCCTCTAAGTGGCTTAGTGTCTCTGGTTTTATGTTGAGGTCTTTAATTCACTTGGATTTGAGTTTTGTGCAAGGTGACAAATATGGGTCCAGTTTCATTTTTTACACATAGACCTCCAGTTAGACCAGCACCATTTGTTGAAGATGCTATCCTTTTTCCATTGAATGGATTTGACTTCTTTGTCAAAAATCAAGTGACCATATGTGTGTGGATTCATATCTGGGTCTTCAATTCGATTCCATTGATCAACCAGCCTGTTGCTGTGCCAGTACCATGCTGTTTTAATTACTATTGCTTTATAGTACAGTTTGAAATCAGGTGTGGAGATTCCTCCGGAGCACCTTTTATTGTACAAGATTGTTTTAGCTATTCTGGGTTTTTTGTTTTTCCATATGAAGTTCAGAACTGAACTTTCAATGTCTTTAAAAAATTGTGTAGGTATTTTGATAGGGATTGCATTGAATCTGTAGATTGGTTTTGGTAGGATGGCCATTTTTACTATGTTAATTCTCCCGATCCATGAGCATGGAAGATCATGCCATCTTCTCAGGTCATCTTCAATCTCTTTCTTCAGAGTTTTGAAATTTTTTTTTTCCAACAAGTCCTTCACTTGCTTAGTTAGGGTAACTCCTAGATATTTTATATTGCTTGTGGCTAATGTGAAGGGTGTGGTTTTCCTAATTTCTTCCTCTGCAAGCTTGTCATTTGTGTATAGGAAGGCTACAGACTTTTTTGAGTTAATTTTGTATCCAGCCAATTTGCTGAAGGTGTTTATCAGCTTTAGGAGTTCTCTGGTGGAATTTTGAGGGTCACTTATGTACACTATCATATCATCTGCAAATAGGGATAATTTGACTTCCTCCTTTCCCATTTGGATACCCTTGATCTCCTTTTGTTGTCTTATTGCTCTGGCTAGAACTTCGACTACTATATTGAAGAGATATGGAGAGAGTGGGCTGCCTTGCCTTGTTCCTGATTTTAGAGGAATTTCCTTGACTATCTTACCATTTACTTTGATTTTGGCTATTGGCTTGCTGTATATAGCCTTTATTATGTTGAGGAAAGTGCCTTGTATCCCCAATCTCTCTAAAACTTTAAACATGAATGGGTGTTGAATTTTATCAAATGCTTTCTCTGCATCCAAGGAGATGATCATGTGGTTTTTTATTTTCAGTTTGTTTATATGGTGGATTACATTGATGGATTTCTGTATATTAAACCATCCCTCCATGCCTGGAATGAAGCCTACTTGGTCATGATGAATGATATCTTTGATGTGTTCCTGTATTCGTTTTGCAAATATTTTATTTAGTATTTTTGTATCTATGTTCTTAAGAGAAATTGGTCTGAAATTCTCTTTCTTTGTTGAGTGTTTGTGAGGTTTAGGTATCAATGAGACTATGGCCTCATAGAATGAATTTGGTAATTTTCCATCCATTTCTATCTTTTGGAGTAGCTTGAAGAGTATCGGTATTAGCTCGCCCTTGAAGGTCTGGTAGAATTCTGCACTGAAACCATCTGGCCCTGGGCATTTTTTGGTTGGGAGACTATTGATGTTTGCTTCTATCTCTGTAGAGGAAATGGGACTATTTAGCTTGTTTATCTGTTCTTCATTCAACTTTGGCAAGTGAACTTGATCAAGAAAATCGTCCATTTCCCTTAGATTTTCAAATTTTGTGGCGTATATGCCTTCAAAGTAGGATCTTATGGTTCTTTGAATTTCTTCAGTGTCTGTTGTTATGTCTCCCTTTTCATTTCTGATTTTGTTGATTTCAATACTGTCTCTCTGCCTTTTAGTTAGTTTGGCTAATGGTCTGTCTATCTTGTTGATTTTCTCAAAGAACCAGCTTTTGGTTTTGTTGATTCTTTGGACTGTTTTCTTAGTTTCTAATTTGTTAATTTCAGCTCTGGGTTTGATTATTTCCAGGCGTCTACTCCTCTTGGGTGTTTCTGCTTCTTTTTTTTTCTAGGGCTTCCAGTTGTGTTGTTTTTTTTTTTTTTTTTTTTTTTTTTTTTAAATTTTTTTTTTTTTTATTAATTTATTCTTGTTACATCTCAATGTTTATCCCATCCCTTGTATCCTCCCATTCCTCCCCCCCCCCTTTTTCCCATTTTTCCCCTCCCCTATGACTGTTCCTGAGGGGGATTACGTCCCCCTATATATTCTCATAGGGTATCAAGTCTCTTCTTGGCTACTTGCTGTCCTTCCTCTGAGTGCCACCAGGTCTCCCCCTCCAGGGGACATGGTCAAATGTGAGGCACCAGAGTATGTGAGAAAGTCGTATCACACTCTCCACTCAACTGTGGAGAATATTCTGACCATTGGCTAGATCTGGGAAGGGGTTTAAAGTTTACCTCCTGTATTGTCCTTGGCTGGTGCCTTAGTTTGAGCGGGACCCCTGGGCCCAAATCTGCCTATCATATTGTTCTACTTGTAGATTTCTAGGACCCTCTGGATCCTTTTATTTTGCTGTTCTCCCATGCGTCTCTCATTTAGAGTCCCAATAGGATGCCTTCCCCTCTGTCCCAGTTTCCTGGTAAGTGAAGGCTTTCGTGGGACATGCCCCTTGGGCTAGTATGCAGATATAAGTGAGTATATACCATTTGATTCTTTCTGCTTCTGGGTTAACTCACTCATTATGATCATTTCTAGCTCAATCCATTTATCCACAAATTTCGGGAATTCCTTGTTTTTAATAGCTGAGTAGTATTCCATAGTGTATATGTACCACAGTTTCTTTATCCACTCTTCTACTGAGGGACACTTAGGCTGTTTCCATGTTCTGGCTATTATGAATAAGGCTGCTATGAACATGGTTGAGCAAATTTTCTTGTTGTGTGCTGGAGCATCTTCTGGGTATATTCCAAGGAGTGGAATAGCTGGGTCTTGAGGAAGCCCTATTCCCATTTTTCTGAGATAGCACCAGATAGATTTCCAAAGTGGCTGTACTAGTTTGCATTCCCACCAGCAATGAAGGAGTGTTCCTCTCTCCCCACATCCTCGCCAGCATGTGGTGTCGCTTGAATTTTTGATCTTAGCCATTCTGATGGGTCCAGTTGTGTTGTTAAGATGCTTATGTGCGATGTTTCCAATTTCTTTTTAAAGGCACTTAGTGCTATGAATTTTCCTCTTAGCACTGCTTTCAATGTATCCCACAAATTTGGGTATGTTGTTTCTTCATTTTCATTGAATTTCAGAAACTCCTTGATTTCTTTCTTTATTTCTTCCCTGACCCAGGTGTCATTTAGCAGAGAGTTGTTTAGTTTCCACCTACGTGTAGGCTTTTTGTTATTTCTGTTGTTGTTGAATTGCAGCCTAAGAGCATGGTGATCTGATAGGATACAAGGTATTATTAAATATTTTATTATCCTGTGTCAGCCACCTGACTTTTGGGATGAACATTTTAATAAAGACTGGGTATCTGATCCTGAAATCAGTGACGAATAACAGCTAGCATGTCTATTGCTTAGCTTAGGTGCCGCTGCTTGGTTTTGCTGCATTGTTTTGCCTATATTTTTGTATACTAATTTACCTACTCATGTAGCTTCCTTTGCAGCATCCCAGGAGAACCCACAGGGTTAGGACAAAACATGAACCCATTTTCATTTCACAGGGCATCCGTAGTGTGATCAAAGAAACTTTGTAGCTGAGTGAGGCTGACCAGAAACAACTTGTGTTGGAGACTAGTTAAATCTATCCCTCTACTGGAGCTTATTGGTAAAAAAAAATAACCAAGAAAACCTTTGGCTTTCATTTTATTTTCAAAGAGAGAAGGCAAAGTATAGAGGAAATCAGCAGAGAAAGGAAATAATGGCAACTTTGGGGGTTCTTTTTTTTATATCTTACAAAATTTTATTGATTTTTAAAAAAAATTTCATATTGTGAACCGTGATCACATTTGTTAGTCCTCCAATGTTTGCCTCCACCCTTGTGACCACCATCCTCACCCCCCACCAAAAGCTCAATTTTGTTGCCCTTATATTCACTGGAACATGGTTAAACTCCCAGGGGCCTGGCCCTTAAAGAGAACTGATTCCTTTTCCACCCACACCCTGATCAGAAGCTGTCAATTGTGGAGAGCTACACTTCAGCATCCTTATTTTATATATATATATATATATATATATATATATATATATATATATATATATATATATATACACATATATTTTTTTTTTTTTAAGACAAGGTTTCTCTGTGTAACCTTGGCTGTCCTGGACTCACTTTGTAGACCAGGATGGCCTTAAATTTACGGCGATCCACCTTTCTCTGCCTCCCCAAGTGCTGGGATTACAGGCATGCGCCACTGCGCCAAGCTCCATATCACAATGTTAATGAATTCTTTTTGATGGATTTCTGTCTAGGCTGCTGGTTTTGGGTGTGGGATGGAGTGGAGTGGGGGTTGGGGTTGTCATATAGGCATTCTATGTACCTCTTTTGCAACTGTGTGTCTACAGTCATCAATACTGTGGCAAAAGTAGTTTCCTTGCCCTTTACTATCTGTGTGAAGGTGGATCATGGACTTCCACATAATCTTTGGCATCAGCAGTGCCGTGGAGCTTTGGTTCTTTATCTACCAAAGGTCCACTGGAGACTGAAGGTGGGAGGAGAAGGAAGGATTGACAGCAAACAAGGTTTGGAAAGAGAGTATGCACAGGAAGGCAGAGATCCATTAATGAGGAAGGAGATTTGGGTTGTCCAAGAGGTGGAGGCTGGTGCTGCTCAGCTGCCTTCTCACATAAATCCTCTCACTAACATCTATCTTACGACAAAAAAAAAAAAAAAAAAAAAAAAAAAAAAAAAGCCAGGACTTGAGTCTCATGTTTTGCTTTAAAATTATTCCTTTCCCCAAACTTTCCAAAGAGATAAGTGAATAGGATAAAAGAAATAATTTAGATGTAATGCATGGTGAAGTCTGAATTAGAAAACTCTTCCTACTATTTAATGTGCATCTAGACTACTTAAAGTAAACTCTAGAATTAATATTGGTCCCTTATTCATATTAGATGTTACCATTGGTATATTGCTGTATGATACACAAAATGAGACGGCGTTGTGTGCGCATTAGGTAAAGGGCTTATCACACATTAGGGTCCAGTTTCATTTTGTTTAGGATCCCCTTATTTTATGTTCTCCCATAATTGGGAAACTCAGCTGTGCTGGCAGCGCTGGGGAGACAGCTGGTCATTCAGGGTCCTTAGCCATCAGTGGTGACTGAAGTAGGAACTCATAAGCAGGGCCATCCGCCCCATCTTTTCCAAGCTGGCTGGTCCTGGACCAAGGGATCCTGCATCTCCATAGGAGTCACAAGAAACTGATAAGGTCAAAAACTCAAGTGACACCACATGTTGGCGAGGATGTGGGGAGAGAGGAACACTCCTTCATTGCTGGTGGGAATGCAAACTAGTACAGCCACTTTGGAAATCTATCTGGTGCTATCTCAGAAAAATGGGAATAGGGCTTCCTCAAGACCCAGCTATTCCACTCCTTGGAATATACCCAGAAGATGCTCCAGCACACAACAAGAAAATTTGCTCAACCATGTTCATAGCAGCCTTATTCATAATAGCCAGAACATGGAAACAGCCTAAGTGTCCCTCAGTAGAAGAGTGGATAAAGAAACTGTGGTACATATACACTATGGAATACTACTCAGCTATTAAAAACAAAGAATTCCCGAAATTTGTGGATAAATGGATTGAGCTAGAAATGATCATAATGAGTGAGTTAACCCAGAAGCAGAAAGAATCAAATGGTATATACTCACTTATATCTGCATACTAGCCCAAGGGGCATGTCCCACGAAAGCCTTCATTTACCAGGAAACTGGGACAGAGGGGAAGGCATCCTATTGGGACTCTAAATGAGAGACGCATGGGAGAATAGCAAAATAAAAGGATACAGAGGGTCCTAGAAACCTACAAGTAGAACAATATGATAGGCAGATTTGGGCCCAGGGGTCCCGCTCAAACTAAGGCACCAGCCAAGGACAATACAGGCGGTAAACTTTAAACCCCTTCCCAGATCTAGCCAATGGTCAGAATATTCTCCACAGTTGAGTGGAGAGTGTGATACGACTTTCTCACGTACTCTGGTGCCTCACATTTGACCATGTCCCCTGGAGGGGGAGACCTGGTGGCACTCAGAGGAAGGACAGCAAGTAGCCAAGAAGAGACTTGATACCCTAAGAGAATATATAGGGCGATGTAATCCCCCTCAGGAACAGTCATAGGGGAGGGGAATAATGGGAAAATGGGTGGGGGGAGGAATGGGAGGATACAAGGGATGGGATAAACATGGAGATGTAACAAGAATAAATTAAAAAAAAAAAAGAAACTGATAAGGAATCCTGAAAGATGAGGACTTTTCTTTTGACCAAAAAAATGCATAAAAATAGGGAATAAAATTTGACAAATCTTGAGAATATAAGCTTGTGTAGCTCCCTAAATTGCAGTGTCTCCAATTGTGTGCTTAACAAAAGTTAATTAACTTTCTCAACTAGGAAATGAGATTCTTATTCACTAGTCCTTTCAGAAATGTTCACAGATGAACGCAAGTTGCTTTTTATTACTTAGCTCTCAGAGGCAAGTCTAATATTTTTAATGGGCAATGGTTATTCATCTACAAGTCTGCTTTCTTGTACCTTAGATTGTACGAGTTGGACAGGCAAGGCTGAGTTTTTAAAATATGAGTTCATGTGAGATCAATAATTTACTAATCTGCTGTCAATCTCATCCTTGTGTAATAAATCTGGCTCGCTCGCAGCAGTCATTTACAGGAGCCATGAAAGCCTGGGGTGGATGTCAGCTTGCTCCAGAATAGATGCAGTCTGTAACTCTTTCATTCTTTTAAAGCATGCTTTTCCCTCCTCAGAATACTTAATTTCAATGTTTATTTAGTTCTGTATCTTGAAATTTGGACTCAAGGTGTCCTGACTCTGATATGCTAGGTCGTCAGCCTTTTGTTTTTTGCTCAGCGATGACACTCTCTCTTTGACAATGTTGGGTATTTATTGTTTTGTTTGTGCACATTCATTCTGCTGTGAGAGACAGGCCCATTACTCACCCCAGTATGCCTGATTTATTGAACTCTACTGCCTTGTCTCACCCGCACATAGTGTGGAGGCCAGAGTCCTGAATGCAGGTACCATTTTTATAGCAACTTATCGGAAATGATACATGTGTTAAATTACAGAAGAAATTTGATAAGGCTTAGAAGGCCTTCAGAAATAATACATCTTCCTTTCCTGTTCCCAACAGTTCTGATGGTTAAATCAATAAAACGTGATCCTTAAAAATGGTTCCAGACAAGGACAGTATGTGCCAATTCGGAATTACTGCTAGGATTACTCTTTCATTATAAGAAAGTCTTTTATTTAAGTCTGGATTTAACAGATTAATTTTAACATCAAATGGCTCTGTCCAAGATTGAGAGACTGTCCAACCAATGCGTGGCCCAACCTGAGACCTACCCCATGGGAGAAAGCCAACCAACCTCTGATACTATTAATGATACTCTGCTATGCTTGCCAACTATCATAGCTATCTTCTGAGAGGCCTCACCTAGGAGCAATTCAAAACAGATGCTGAGACTCACAGCCAAACATGAGGTGGAATGCCAAGAGCCTTGTGGAAGAGTCGGGAGAAGGATAGAAGGACCTGGAGGGCACAGGAACTCCATGATAAGACCAACAAAGCCAACTAACCTGGGCCCAGGGAGGCTGTGGATTCTGAAGCACCAACTAAAACCATGCATGAACTGGTCCTAGCCCCCCCCCCCCACATACAGATGTAGCTGATGGGAAGCTCAGGCTTCATGTGGGTCCCCTAGCAAGGGGAGTGGGGGCTGTCTCTGGCATGGACTCTTTTGCCTGCTTTCTGATCACTTCCCCCTGGTAAGATTGTCTTGCCTGGCCACAGAGGAAGAGGATACACTCGGTCCTGATGTGACTTGATGTGTTCAGGTAGGTTGGTGGGCGGGTTCTCCCCTTTTCTGAGGGGCAGGGGATGGCAGACAGAGGAAAGAGGGAGGGAGAGTAGGACTGGAAGGAGAGGAAGGAAGGGGCTTCGATTGGGATGTAAAGTGAATAAGCAAACAAACAAATAAATAAATAATAATGTGTCTGTCCATAGAATGACTCATCATAAGAAAGACTGTAAGAAGGCAAACATTTTGCATGGGAAGAAAAGTAACTTCAATTATTCAGCTCAAAGATTACAAGAGACATCTGTCATATTTCCATGGTACTTCTAGATACTCTGTACTGCGGCAAGTTTCTTCCGGTGTCTTGCAGCTTGGTGTGGCCTATAGACAAACAGAACTGGCTTTACCCAGGAGCGTGGTGGACTTGCACACCCATCCTGTTTCTGTCTCCTTTCCTGAGACAGAATCTGCCCAAGTAATTCCCATGTGAATTAATGAGAGGCACTGGTCCAGACTGTTGAGTTTTTCAATACTTGCTTTTGCAAACTTTTGACTAACAGTGAACAGGCAGGATTTCCTGCCAATAGGAACCCTACATGACATGGAAGCCTTGGTGAGGCAGGTTTTCCTAGAGAAAGTCAACAGAGACTATCAATACTTTCCAGACCAAACATTTGTTTACCTCATGTTCTTTCTTGATAAGGTCTGAGGACTATGAGTGTTTGATTTTAAGTTCATTTGGAACCCACACTTTCCTCAGAGATTGGAGAGGCTTATTCAGGGCATGAAAAATTTACAGCTGAGAGGAGGCTGGCCTATGCCTGAAAAAGCTTATTTGGTTCTGAAAAGCATTTCCTTTACCACTAAACCAACTAGTCCAAATGAGAAGTCATTACATATCAATGTGTGAATAATTGAGAAAGAAAAAGACAAGTGAAAGATATGTTTGTAGAAAAATTATATGTGGAGAAGAACATGCATATAAAAATCATGATATTTTACCTTTAAAAATGTTACAAAATTTAGTCAAACCCTTTTTTAAAAAATGAAAATTAAAACCAACCCAATATTATGCAAAAGAGAGAGAACCCAGCTTCCTGTAGCTCTTCTCCCAACCTTTCTGTTTAGGATTTATTCCCTAAAATCAAACAAAGGGAAATAAAATTGATTGATGATTTGGGATGCAAGATGGTGGTTTGGTGGTCCATAAGCTGCAGTGATAACTGCAGGCTGGACCAGTAAAATGGGCTTTACTCATAGCCCACCGTTGAAATGGAAGCCATTGCTAACAGCTACTCCTACCTCACCTCAGGGCCTTATGCTGGCTTCTCCCACAATCCTTAGATTCTATTGCATCATTTGAATATTTATCAAATGTGTCCCTTAATGACTATCTCTTCTTCCTTTCACAAGAGTTTAAATTCTGTAAAAACAATATTTTTTTTTCCTCTGTTTCACTTGTGTGCTCCAGTACAAAGAAAAAAAATTATACCTGATGTATGGTTTGGGATTAATGAATGTTGGTATACAAATGATGAAGAAATGAGGGAAATGGTTTCCTAGATTTTATAATTTATTAATTTAGAATCTAAGAGGTAAAGTAGATGCTGCATGCCAATGAAAGAATTCAGAGTTTTTATTGCAGATAATGGTGTCAGGAAGACAAATTTGGCCGCTGGCTGTATGGACATATATACATGTTAATAATCATTAAATGATATTTTTTATTTTTATTTTACTTTTTCATTAATTTATATCTCTATTCACTTTACAGCCTGATTGCAGCCTTCCCCCTCCTCTCCTCCGAGTCTCACCTACACACCCCTCCTCCCACTCCCTAGTCCCAACCCATCCTAAGACATCAAGTGACAGCAGGACAAAGTGCACCCTCTCACACTGAGGTCAGAAAAGGCAGACCAGCTATGTGGAAGGGACCCAAAGGCAGGGAACAGAGTCAGAGACAGCCCCTGCTCCAGTTGTTAAGGGGACCCACATGAAGAACATGGGGCATATCTGCTCTGTGTATGTAGGTGGCCTAGGTATAGTCCATGCAAGCTCTTTGGTTGTTGGTTCAGTCTCTATGAGCACCTCTGGGTCCAGGTTAGTTTACTCTGTAGGTCTTCTTGTGGTGTCCTTCACCCCTCTGGCTCCTTCAATCCTTCCCCAAACTCTTCCAAAAATTATATTAAAATTTTTTTATTATAATGGATATTGTTCTCTGAAACCCTGGTATTTAAAATTTACTGGGAATATTACTTTGCCATGTTGTACTGTGATTGCAGCGTAAAAAAAAAAATCACTGGTATCGAAGTTTTGGCTTGATTTTCCAAGTGTATAGGCATCATTTGTGTATTGATGTTGTATATTCTGAATGAAAAAATACTTAAGGCTAAGTACAGGCTAAGTCCTGAAACAAGAGGACACAATTTTTAAAAACTATTTATTTTTTCATTAATTTGTTTATTTGCTTTACATTCCAACTGTAGCACCCACCCTTCCTCCTTCTTTCCCCATTCCCCATCCTCTACTTCTCAAAAAGGGAGCTTCGTCCCACCCAACCACCTGAGCATATCAAGTCTCAAGAGGAATGAGAGCATACTCTTTCCCTGTGGCCTGGTGAGTCAGCCCTGCCAGGGGGAGGTGATCAAAAAGCAGGCAACAGAATGCATGTCAGAGACAGCCCCCACTCCCCTTACTAGGGGACCCACATGAAGACCAAGCTGCCCATTGGCTACATGTCTGTAGGGGGGCCTAGGTCTAGTACATGCATCGGAGGACACAATTTTCTGACCAAGGCTGCCCAGTACCCATTGGTCAGTTCAAGTAAGATATCACCAAAGTGTCCCAACAGGACTCCTGCCCTGCAGTGTAGATTCTGTCTTCCCAGTGAGGATCTTTCTCTTATGTATTCACTCAGAAGGCTTTTATTTTTCCTGTGAGATAAAAGCAGCATCGAGGGCATACAAATACAGTGAGAAGATTTGAAGGATTATATTGTTTGCCTTTAACCCTCAATTTTTACTTCCCCACCAGGGAAGCTGCTGATCGCTCCCTTTTTCTTTTAATTTAACTGTGTCTGGAGGATCTTTCATAAAATAATTAAATTTTTTTTTTGGCTGGTTTTATCTAGACCACAGATGCCAGAGCTGTACACAGAAGCTAGGATTCTTCTTCGAGGCTTGAAAGTGACACAATACTACAATTTGTTTACATCTACGGATCAACATAATCACTGATTCAGCTTATATATAAATTAGTGGATAAACAGACTCAGCCTTTCATAGAGAAATGACAAAGAATAAATAGAGATCTCAAAGTCCAATAACATTTCAATGTTTGGATTCATCAACTGGTGATACAGTCTTTAATACATGAAGTTGGTGGTATATCCTTCACATCCAAATCATATCACCTACTAGTTCAACCTGCCCATTTCCTCATTATGCCATCTTAATATTTTCTTGAGTTATAATATGACATCTAACCACTCAAGTTTCACCATCATAATATTTGTATGTACTTGTTTATGTACAAGACACACCCCACAAAGTCCTTTTCCAGTTGTTTTCCTTATTCTGTTGAATGGATTATTAGTTGAATGGATCTGTTGAATGGATCATTAGTAGGTGGCGTTACATCGCTTAGTAGGTGGGTGATAAATTAACTCCTGTCCTCCCTTTCCATGGTTACTTGAATATGGATTCAGGTTAGCTAGCCATATTGCAGCCTTCCTCATTATAAGCACTAGAGAGATGAAATTACAGTAACAGTCATTTATCCATTTTTACAAGTCCACTTCTGGCAGAGTGCTGAAGTACTTATCTATTCTACCTTATCATGCTCCTGTAGTTTCTTCTCTAAAATGTCATTTCATGGAGGAATAAAAAAGTGCTAGCTGAATAGCAGAATGTACATTAAGGCAAACTGTTTGCAAAGATATGCTTAGTTAACACCAAGACATAGTGTAAGGGCAGGAGAATACATGATGATTTTGAGTGTCATTCAACATAAAACCAGATGTCAGGAAGGGGGATACACATGAAAGAAAAATCCATTAATTTTCTTACTCTTGAGTTTGAAGCCACAGACAATACATGTTTAGTCTCTGTAGAATTTCAAATAAGAAAAGCAAAATAAAATGATAGCCATTCTTAAGCAGGGGACTGCATGAATCTGTCTGTGAGAGGGAAATACAATAGACATTTTGGGTAGATGGGGGTGGGGTAAGGTGGATATCTTTGGTGGGGGTGGGGTGTGGATGGAAACAGGAGGGATCAGGTTGAGGAGGGTGGAGAGAGAGAGAGAGAGAGCACTGGAAGAGACAACTGCAACTGAGGGGCATCTTTGGGACGAACTAAAACTTAATGCAATGGAAACTCCCAGGAATCTATAAAAACAACCCTAGCTAAGATTCCTAGCAACAGGGAGATATGGAACCTGAACCTACCATCTCCCATAACCAGGCAAGACCTGCAGTGGAGGGATTGGGACACCAGCCCAGCCACAAAACCTTCAACCTACAATTGTCCTGCTTACAAGGTGTTCTGAGGTAAAGATGTTGCAGAAATTGTGGGAGTGACCAACTAATGATTAGTCCAGCTTGAGAACCATGCCAGGAGAGGGAGCCTACTCCTGATGCTGCCTGGAGGGCCAGGACCTGGAGTCTGGATAGCCCAGAGACCTAGAATAAAACCAAACATGACTGGCAAAAAGTCAGTGAAATGTGCCTAATGATATTCTGCAATACTCATAGATTGGCATTTAATCCAATTGTCATCAGAGAGGCTTCATCCACCAACTGATGGAAACAGATGCAGAGACCCACAACCGAACATTAGGCGGAGTTCAGGGAATCCTGCAGAAGACAGGGAGTCAGGATTGCAGGAGCCAGAGGGTCAAGGACACCACAAGAAAACACATAGAATCAACTAACCTGAGCTCACAGGGGCTCACAGAGGCTGAACCACCAACCAGCGTGCACACATGGGCTGACCTAGGTTCCCTGCACATGTTATATAGCTTGGTCTTCTTGTAGGACTCCTAATAATGGGAGCCCAGGCTGACTCTGGCTTTGTTGCCTGCTTCTGAGATCTTTATCCTTCTACTGGGTTGCCTTATCCAGTCTTAATATGAGGGGAGGTGCCTATTCTTAGTGCAACTGGATATGTCATGTTTGGTTGCTATCCATGGGAAGCCTGCCCTTTTCTGAAGAGAAATGGAGGGGGAGTGGATGGGGGTCAGGGTGCGGAGGAGCTGAGAGGAGGGAAGGGAAACTGTGGTTGGGATGTAAAAAGAAAGAAAAATAAGTATTTATACTTCAAAAATGATAGCCATTAAATGATCTGGAAAGAAAATCATGATTAATACAATAAGGACCTCTCCTATTTGTCCATATCTATTCCTGTGACGTTTTAGATGCTTTTCTAATGGTAGGAAAATAACTCAGTAAAATATCATATCTCATTGTGTTCTGTAGGAAGTTGGTCACAGTCTCAGAAATTAATACTTAGCAACTCAATATGTTAGTCTTTTCTTCTTTTGATGTGTGACTTCTCTACTCTTACTCAGCCCCATTGTCTTCTAACTTGCTCATCTGAAAACACTGAGACTCTTGGGCTGGGGAAAGTAGTGGCTGGCAGGTGATGTTTGAATGTTAGAAATTCAAGCTGAAAGTGAGAGAAAAGTTTTAGGAATAATCTCTCTTAATTTTAGCCAAATTCCGGGTCTCAAGAAAGATCCCTACTATGACTTCTCTAGTATGTGAGCAGCTAGAAATAATTATCTTTATTCCATATTTAAAAGTCCACAGGGTCAGGATCCTTGTGTTTCTCACAGATTTAAGACTGCTTAGGGACATACTAGATTTAACTTAAATGACACAAAGATTGTTGAACTTTTTTTTTTTGTATAAGAAATCATCATTTTCACGGTATAATTATTATTATATATGCAAGGTGGGAAATAGAGTTCTCAACATTTTTTTTTCTGTCCCAACATTTCAGTAGAATTTATACATTTCAGGGGATAAATATGCCAATTTGAATATTTTAAAAATCAAATAATAATTAAAACATTGACTTTTCGAATTACAAACTTAGAGGCCCAATGTGGTACATTTCTCCTGTTATTTGGTAATCTTTATGTTACAGTTGTTTTAAAAGACTCCTTTATACACAAACTTCAGAGGACAATTTCCATAACTTAACACATATGAGTGTGCATATTTTTCACATTTATTTCTTAGCAGTACATCCCTGTGATTATTTCACTTTACCACTAATTAGAATTAGCTTTATGAGATAGCTATTACATTTTTCTGCAGCTTTAGTGGTGTGAAACATTTTATTCCTGTTACACTTTGAGACTTTTTTCATTAGCATTTAAGAGGAGTACATGTGCCATCAAATCTTAGCACCATAATATTAGCATCAGGAGTGGGATACAGGGGCTGATCTAAGAAAAGTAAAACAAAACATGGGAAAGGGATAAAACACAGAGTTTTCATAAAGGGAGGGATGCAACATGTACTCTCGTGGACGTAAAATTCCGCCATTGCCTGTAACCAACACTTCATCTTAAATTCGGGTCTCTGTAAGCTCCTTCAAATATATCACTGCTGTGTGATTCCTATTTAGCAGCCCAGGGAGAACATTTGTGATGGTTTTTAAAATGAGTTATGTTGCTTGTAGCAGTTTATAAGCCCTCTATAGCAGTTCTCCTTACTCCCAGGGATCTGTTTCAAGACTCCCCATGGGGATGCTGGAAACCCTGCATAATAACTGCTATATACTCTGTGTTCCTCTCCCCCTGACCCTCTCCCCTGATGACACCTCTCTATGTTGTTGCCGTATAGTACCAGAATTGATCTGTGTTTTCTGACTTGTCTATGCTTATGCTTTGGGGCCATTACAATGTAAAACAGGGATTACTTAAAACACATGCAGTATGGTAGCATGACAATTGATCTCCTAACAGATCAGTAATGGATGTGCTGAACATGATTTATGCCCCAGAAGGAACAGAACTGAGTACGTTGAGATTTCCTAATGCTACTCAGAATGGTGTGCAGTGTAAGGCTTATGAACTGTTTATGTCTGCAGTTTTCCGTTGAAGATTTTTGGGCCACCTTTGACCACAAATAACTGTAGAAAATGAAGTTGTGGTTAAGGGGGAAATTATAATGCACATCAAGGACTATTTTGTTCATTATTTTCTAGTTTTATATTTCAGTTAATGCTCCCAGCTGATATAGATTTATTTTTTAAACTGAGGCTGGCAAGATGGCTCAGTGTTTAAGAGCATATGTTGTTCTTGTAGAGGATTTAGATTTGGTTTCCAGTATCCAAATGGTGATTCACAATCATCAGTAACTCCAGTTCAAGAGTGCCCAATGCTGTCTTCCGACCTTGGGGGGGACACCAGCCAGTGATGCGGTGCACGAACAGGCCAATAGTAATACACAAAAAATAAATCTAAATTTAAAAAAACTTTAAAAATTAAAGACAATTATTTTTATTAGTTTGGGTATATGTGTGTCCAAGTGTGGTTTATGTGTGTAATATATGTACAATGTGTGTAGTACACACATGTGCATGTAGGTATGCATGCCTCTGCAGGTGCACAAAAGCCAGAGGAAGGTGTTCTTCACTACCACCTTCCATGTTATTCATTTGAAACAGGGTATATGAACTTAGGGCTTGTGCTTTCTGTGGGCTGGAAGCCAGAAAACTCAGTGATCCTCTGGTTGCCATATCCCACAGCAATGGGGTTACAGGCACGCAACCATGACTGGCGACTTACATCGATGCTGGATCCAAAATCTAGTCATCATGGTGGCTCAGCATGTACTCTTAACCACTGAGCAATATCTCCAGCCACAAAAATAGACTCACTCATCCTCAAAAGTCTATAATTTAACCAGTTTCTATGTGGGGGGCGGATTTTGTACACCATGGGTACAATTTGATATAGATAGAGGAACCTCTACAGGATGTGTGCACATATTTTACCTTTAAAAGTTGAAGTGACCTAGGGAAGGGGAGGGGAGGGGAATAGGATAGGGATGGAAGGGAGGGAGCAACGGGAGGATACAAGTGATGGGAGAACAATTGAGTTTTAATCTGAATAAATTAATAAAAAAAAGTTGGAGCGAAACTTCTTGTATTTAATAGCTAGGTTCTTTTTTTTTTTCTCCCAGGATAGTATTGTGAATATCAAAATTTTTAATTTATATTTGAGAACTTTATGCATATATATATAATGTATTTTGATGATATCATCCCCCCTTCTCCTTCAACTTTTCTCAGAATCCTCAACACTTGCATCATCTATCTTCTTCATAACTTCACATCAACTTTTTCTTTCTTTCTTTTTTCTTTCTTTCTTTCTTTCTTTTTTAGTTTATTTTTCCTCTCTCTCTCTCTCTCTCTCTCTCTCTCTCTCTCTCTCTCTCTCTCTCTCTGTCTGTCTTCCAAGATAGGGTTTCTCTCTTTGGCCACCTGGATTTGCTTTATAGACCAGGCTGGCCTCAAACACTCAGAGGTCCACTTACCTCTGCCTCCCTAAGCGCTGGAATTAAAGGCATAAGCTGTCAATGTGTCAACTTTTTCTAACTTACTGAGTATAATGTCTAATTGGTGTTTCCAATATGTACACTTGAGTACAGGCATGCTATGTGGGCCACACTCCTGAAGATAACTGACTCGTCCATGTCCTAGCAGCCATCAACTGCCAATGGCTCCTTAGATAGAGGTAGGATATCATGAGCCCACCCCCACAATCTATATTGAAATCTTGACTGGTTTGGTCTCAGGCAATTCTTATGTAGTCACCCATAGATGTAGTTAAATCATGTATTTGTGTGGCCTTGCTGTATCTGGAAAACACTGTCTTTCAGCAGTCTTTCTCAAACCCTGGCTCTTACAATCTTTCTGCTCCCTCTTCTATGATGATAATGGAGCCTTGTCCCTGGAGGGTGTTATATAGATGTTGTCTTAATTAGGGTTTTACTGTGGTGAAAAGACACCATGACCACTGCAACGCTTATAAAAGAAAAGTTTTAATTGGTGCTGGCTTTTAGTTCAGAGGTTTAGTCCATTATTGTCATGGTGGGAAACATGACAGTTGTCAGCATGCAGGCAGACATGGTGCTTGAGGAGGAGCTGAAAATTCTAGATCTTGTTCCGCAGGCAGCAGGGAGAGACTGTCACACTAGGCTTAGCTTGAGCATATGCGACTGCAAAGCTTATTTCCATAATGATACACCTACTCCAGCAAGGCCACACCTCTTGACAGTGCCAGTCCCTGTGGGCCAAGTAGTCAAACACATGAGTCTATGGGGCCATTCCTACTCAAACCACCACAGGTCCTATTTAGACTGAGGACTCCACAGTTACTTATCTCCATACTGGACAAGTGGTAAGTTTCTGTATTAACCACTATCCACTGCAAGGGGAAGCTTCCCTGATGCAAATTGAGAGATGCACTAGTCTTTGAGTATAAGGCTGGTGTTTAGCAGGACATTTGGTATAATGCTCATTTGACAAAATATTAGAAGTAGGTCATCCCCTATATCCTTGGGTTCTTGGCCAAGTTTGAAGTACCAGGCATGAGCTCCATGTAACCAGCATAGGATGCCCTGAGTCAGTGAAGTTCTGAGTGAATGTCTATGGTTGACATGGAGATGCCATGTCAAGAACACTAGCTTTTGATCGGTAGGAAAATGATAAAGCCTTCTCCCCAGTATTTGATGCTCAAGGGATGGCAAAGCCTTCCTCTGTTCTGAGTGTCAGGGTTGACAGTGTGTGCAGAAAATGTCCACCAAAGCTTTTTCCCCCAGAATATTTACAACCTGTCGATTGCTCCCCTACAGAGACTGATCTGAGATTAGATAAACCTGTCTTCTTGACACAGCTATGTACCATAAACCACACCTTCTTGTTTATCTGTATGTTATAATTCTACCTCCTTGTTCAGCTGCAATAGCCCTGCCTCCATGTCCAATTGTATGTACAAAATGTGCTGAGTTTACAGGATGATGAGCCTTCTTCATCAGAGACACCAGACCACCCAAGTACAGCTTTTCTGTGTGTCTTTCTTTTCTTCATTTCTTCAGTATCCAATTCAGGTTCATCCCTGGAGCTACGTAGAATGCTACAGTTCTATTTTGTGGAATGTGCCTTAAATCAAAGCATAATTGACATAGTTACTCCTATTACATTCTTGCCATTATTGTATCCATAGACATATCTTGCCAGGACAGTCATTATTGTAGCCTGTAGGTTTAAAAAATGTTTGGATACATATTCAAACACACACACACAGACACACACACACACACACACACACACACACACACACACACATGCTCCTGATATTTCCAAAATATTAAGTACCTGTGGGATGGATACTGTTGTACCATAAAATAATTTTTCTTCAACCATTATAGGAATGGTGGAACTTTCTCTAAAATGACTTTGTGGGTGACTGTTAAGCTCTTAAAGTCTTCACAGTTTCAACAATCCAAGTTGTGTATATTCTACCTTTTACTGTGAGCTTAGACTTATTAACTAGTACTATTTTTTTAAAACGATGATCTTCATATAACAAAATGACACAGAGACAATAGCCCCTAGATATGTATCAGGTAATATTTGCATTGGAGTAAAATGGGAAGCTCCTAATGTTGCTACAATTTATTATGACTTCTATCATGCCCAGATCCTTTAATGTTTATTGTCTGGGAATGTATTATTATTATTTTTCATTGTGGTAGCCAAGTTCCTGACAAGAAACAACAGAAGTGAGAAGAATTTCCCTTGGTAGACAGTTTGAAGATCCAGTCTATCATGGCAGAGGGAGACAAGGTTATGGGAATAGCTTACGACATCAAAAGCATGAGGATAGTTGCAGATATCTTGACTGGCCAGGAAGGAGAGAGAGAGAGAGAGAGAGAGAGAGAGAGAGAGAGAGAGAGAGAGAGAGAGAGAGAGAGAGAGAGAGAGAGAGAGAGAGAGAGGGCACTGAGCACTGGATACAGTACAAGGCTGGGCTCTAAACCTTAACTCACCCCTGCTGACTCACTGAAGCCCTTAACTCATAAAAGTTCCACAACCTCCTAACATAGTACTACCAGCTCAGAATCAATTGTTTTAAAAAAATGAACTTGCAGGGAACATTTCACATTTGTGCCATAACAGCAGCTAACATGATCACCCAAAAGGAAAGACTGGCATCACAGAGAATTGTTTTCTGTTCTCTTTCGTTAAGATCTTTTATAAAACTGTTTAAGGAGTGTATTATGACTGTTTTTTGTCCTAGAATGGAATACAGAAGCAATCATTAGGCATATAACTGTGTGTGTGTGTGTGTGTGTGTGTGTGTGTGTGTGATTTAACTATATAGTCTTTTGAGTTTGTGCATGTATATGTGGGTGCATATGTGTACATATTGGGTATAGACCCAAGTTGGGTGGTTCTCCAACTACCTATTTATTCAGAGTCTCCCTTTGGGTTGAAAAATTTCAAGGAAGTGAGGGTGGCTCGTCAGGGAGTTCCAAGTATTTGCTTGCCTCTGCCTCCCATGCCTGGGATTTCAACTGTGCCATCATATCTGGCTTTTTTAAAAAAAATGTGGGCTCTGGGGGATCATACCCAGGTTCTTATGGTTGCAAAACTTGTACTTTACTGACTATTAAATTGTCTACACAGCCCCAATTTTAATCCACGTTCTTCCCTTAAAATAAATATTCTGTGACCAAATGACTAAGTTGAGATGGGAAAGTGGGATGGTGAGAAATAAGTGCCATGTTCATGAGGTATACTAGAATTTCTCTTAGGGGTCATTTGAGAATTCTATCTTTTGCATTGATACAAGGGAATAAACTAACAATTATGTTTACTTTTCCATTGTGGGACAGTTCTAAGTGAATATTTTTTTTTATGTGGCAAGAAGTCTTACTGAACTAACAGCACAGTTACTCTTCTATTATGCTTTCCATTTGTGTACCACAGATTAAAAATTCTTGGTACATTTAGTACACAATGTAGCCCTAGTTGAAATAAATAAAACAGGCCATTAAATAACTTAAAGCCTATTGAATAACTTTAAAAACCACTGAGCCATGTAAAAATAAAGATGCACAAAATATCAGGACCTACAGTACAGTACAAATAAAAAACTACTCTTCATTACACAAAAACATGCAAGAAAACCTGGGTAAGCTTATGGAGCACAAAGTTTCACTTTCCTGTTTTAAATTATCATGAACGTCGTACTAATGGGGGGCGGTAGGGGCGGTGTTGTTCTGTATGACTTCAGTTTGCCATGTGAGTTCTTTGCTACTGTGTAGTCTCCTTGCCTAAGTGGGCCGAAGAACTTTCATGTTATTGGTGTGCACACTAAATCAAGGTACAAGACGTTTATGGTTTGTGTTAAATATGGTCCTCTGTTTTTGCTCAAATAAACAATTCACCTAGACATTGTGGCAGAATTATACTTTAAGCATATACATAATACATATAATACAACCAAGTTCTACTAGATGAAGCATAGGTGTTAAGAAGCTATTTGCTGTTGTCACAGTCTCATACTGTCTTCTAGAAGCCAGGATTTGCTCTCTAAAATTTTACATGGTTGTCCTTATTTGGACATTAGTGTGAAGTTTAAAGATGAATGGAAAACCACTTCTTGGCTCATTCAGCAGCAGCCATTTCTTTTCCTTGACACAGGGGTATGGTTGCTATTTTTCCATGTTATTTTGTTATTAGGCTGAAAGGTAACTGTTTGATTAGGATGAAGTATTAATTTCAGTTTGGGAATACAACAACACACTTCACTTTTAACAGGACTATAGAAGCTGGCCAGCAGCAGTGGATTGAGGCAATATTTGATGGAATGGTTAATTTACTGGGTAGCATTTTTCTCTTAAAATGAAAAGCTTTGCCATGCCTTTAACATCGCTTGAACAATGTAATTTTTTTTTTAAATGAAAAATAGTTGAATCAGTTCTCAGAAAAAGGGGTTTATCAAAACGGTTGGAACTTAAGTCTTTCCTTCTTGAAAACAAGGGGCGTGCCAATACAGTCTATGCGTGCAAAGGTAGGGAGACCAGTTAGAATGTAGTTAGGAGCAAGTAAATGGAGTCAGACCTGCCTTCCCAAGAACAAGTGCAAAAGATGAGTGCTGACTTCCTGGAAACAGTTAATCTTTCATGTCAATTGATTCTGGGAAGTCCAGACAACTTTAACCCAGAAATTAAGTTCTATTTGTAGGATTCATTTAGAAATTCTAGACAGCTAAAAATTCTCAGACTTCTACAGGAAACTTCCTACACTGGCATCGAGGTCTGAGAATCATTGATCCTGGTGCCCAAGGACCCAAAGCAAAGTCAAAGCGACACACATATTATGATGGAAGCCTGAATGGATGATAGCCAGCCCCCGGCTTTTAACTGTGATGAAAGTGAGAAGGGCATGATGGGGCTTTACCAGGGAGGTTCCCCAGCTCTGTCTCACTCACGTCTCAGTGTCAGGGAGCCGGCTGTCCAGGGTGCTGACAGAGCTTCTTATGCTTGCTCGGGTAACATGTGTTCTTTATTAGGGTTCTGCAAAGTGTTGATAGGTACTTATATATTTTTTTGAGTTGTCATATAACGTGGCTTAGAGAAACCATTAATATTTAGACACTTCCTATGCACTCTTCTTGCTAAATTGTATACCCACTCTGACAACTTTTTCTAATACTACTCTGGCCAACAGGGCATGGTCACTAAAAGTATCTTGCTAATAGTTTTTAATATTTATGTTCTGAAAATGAGGCTGTGGCCACAAAATTGTCTTCACATGAATGTTTTACATTTTTTTTTTTGAGAGAGAGTTTCTTTGTGTAACAGCCTTGGCTGTCCTGGACTCACTTTGTAGAGCAGGCTGGCCTTGAACTCACAGAGATCCGCCTGCCTCTGCCTCCTGAGTGCTGGAATTAAAGACATGTGTCACCATGCCCAGCTACATTTTTCTTTTACATTGTTTAATATTCAAGTTTTATTAACACAAATTGATTGTGCATTTTAGCGGGGCTGAGCTTAATATTTTCACATGCACATAAAATACACAAGGATTTAAAAAACATCAATAAATTAACTCCCTAAGGAAAAGATAAGGTTGCTCTCTCTTTGCTGATAGTTCTTTCTCACAGTGATGGCCTGAAAGAGAAAGCAGGTTTTAGGAAAACAACTGATCAAGGCTGAATACATTGGGTGCATTTAACCATACTAAACATTTTTATACCCCTTTGTGCCTGCCACATGTACTATATGAGAAAAATGGAGTGAATTCTTTGGTGCTACCAAGTGGCTATCTGTGCCAAATATTCATAAAATATAGTCTGAGTAGTGCTCACTTAAAAAAGTCAATCTTCTCCAACATATCATCTTTCTATTATCTATGTTTGTATGTATATATGCATTTATCTATCTATCAGTCTATCACCTATGTAGATATCAGTTATCTATCCTGTCTATTTATCTTCTAGTCTATTAATTCATCAGGCATTTATCTAAATATAGCTTTTTTTCTCCCTCCCCATCTCTCTTTCATGATTCATAAGGGAAACATTTACTGGTTTTCAGGAAAGTAGAATTGTCAGTTGCTAAAGATGAGAGAATGAAAAGTCTCTCTAGCTCCAGTTGCTTCATTTCTCAGAGGAGCCATGTTTTCAGACAGTCAAAGGGAAACAAGATTCCTCTCTGCACCTAATAAAATTTGTACACCATGATCTCTCAACACTGTGTGACTCTGAGAGGAAAGCCTCACAATAACTATAAGATACTTATGGCCACAGCAGTGAATAGTCCTCATTGTCCCTCCAATTGCTCACAGTCTTGAGATATCACTAATGACAGTGGGGGCCACAGTGAGTATGAACAGAGTTTTAGCACTGAGACATGTTTTGGCAGAGTTCTGCTTCTGGTATTATGTGCACAGAAGGAACAGAGGAACATTTAATAAGTCATTTATTAATATGAAAAATCACAACCTCAGACCATTTTTCCCCCTCAGAGCTAATAGCTTCTTTTTATTATTGCACATTTTAATTAGGTAGTCATTGTGGTACTGGGAATCAAACCCAGAGCCTTACGTATACTCAGCAAACATTTTTTTTAAAATCACTGAGCTACTCCATATACTCAAAATATTTAAATTAATATCATATGAATTATACATATATGTGCAGACCCTGTATTTAAATGGTATCTTTAATCTCAAGCACAATTACTTTATTGGTCATATTATAAAAACTTGTTTGTTTTCTAACTTAACTTGAATATGTTGAGGTCTTGCTTTGTGTTGCTAAGCTTTTCAGCATGCCGATTGACCTATGCGGGTAGCAGAACTACCTTTTTTTTCTGTCATAATAAATTTTAGGATTGCTCTATTTTTGCATTATGATATCTAAATTGGGATACATTATTTACAAGCCCTAGACATTAGAGTTCTCATGAAAGAGTATCATATCTAGTGACTATTAAACATGCAACACCTAATTTACTAATTTTAAAGTAAAATTAAGGTTTTCAAATCATTAGCTATAACTCATTAAAATATGCCTAAAAAATACCAACAGTAAGAATCTTAGATTTGCCATGTATGTAGATCTCCAGAGAAACAACATACCATGCATCTTTGTATTATTAATTCAAAAATTTCATTAGGTATCTCATTTCTAGTTCTTCATACTGATGAAATTAGGGTATGGTTGTGTTCATTCATTTTAAATAATGAAGTTTTGATGTAGAAGGTTAGTAGATAAAGAAAATATCATGAAACCCTTCATCTTCAAGATAGATAAAGCCAGGTGGTGGTGGCACATGCCTTTAATCCCAGCACTCTGAAGGCAGAGGCAAGCAGATCGCTGTGAGTTCAAGGCCAGCCTGGTCTAGGACAGCCAAGGCTACACAGAGAAACCCTGTCTCAAAAAACAAAACAAAACAAACAAACAAAAAAGATAGATCAAATATTACCCAGGGCTCTTATTTTCATTAAGAAATTAATCTTTAATTTAACTAATGTCATCATAAAGCAAGTAAGCAACCAAGTACCCTAACTACTTATGTGAACCACCACTGTCTTAAATCTTTCATGCTAACAGTGTATTCATTTCTTCTTTGCTTCTGTGACACAGGTTCTCACCTGGGTGAGAACTTAACTTGTCATCTACCTGTCTCGGGTTTCCAAAGGCTAGGATTACAGGCAGTCTTACCATTATGATGGCTATGTATGGCCAAGAACACCTGTAAATCTAGCTGCTAGAGTTTTCGATGGATGGAAACTCCTAGTTATTTATGGACTAATTTATTCATACATTTATCTAATGGCTACTTATTAAATATTAAAGTACCCAGAAAACAAAAGCAAGTATCTTCCTTTGTTGAGTTTCTCTAAAAAGGAAGCTCAACAGTAAACAATACACTAGGTAAGTTATTGAACCTGCTTGAGGATAAAGTACTGGGACAAAAACTAGAGAAAAAAGATCAGTAGTTAGAGAGGTTACTGGTGGACATTGCTGATAAAAATAAGACTTGGAAGAGACTGGGTGCTCACCAGGAGTAATAGCATTTCTGTCTGAGAGAACAATAAGCCTAAAGGTCCTCCAGTGTTTTCAGGAGAAAGCTATGTCAGTGAGGGTCAAACATACTAAATCAGGGAAGGAAAATTAACATCAGACAGATGAGAGAAGCCAGAATTGGAAAAAAATCTGTTAGCCTTTGGAAGGGTATTAACTGATGTGGGTGAATAAGCTGACATGGTCAAGAGTTTCTGTGACTTTAGTAGGAAACAATGAAGATGACCTCGGCTGGTGGTGATCGAGCATATGGGAGAAGTCATTAGATTCTGTATTTCCTTTTTACTGAAGAAATTGCTTAAGAATCAAAGGGAAAAAAATCAAACATAATTCAAGGTTTCTGGCCTAAGCAATATGAAAATTTGCTGAGTTAATTGATGGAAAGATTAGTCCAAATAGGATTCCACTTAGAGAAAGATGTGTGAATGTTATGTTTGAGATATGGGTTAGACTTTAAAGTGCCTGTGTTGAAATGATGGTTTGTTATGGTGGCTTAACATAGTGATATCAGCCATGCATGGTGGTGCATGTCTGAAATCACAGCACTCAAGGAGGTGGATATCTGAGTTTGAGGCCATCCTGGTCTGCAAAGAGAGTCCAGCAAAACCAAGGCTACACAGAGAAACCCTGTCTTGGAAAACAAAACAAAAAGATAACAGTATCAGAGGCTGCAGAGATGTCTCAGCAGTTAAGAGTACTGACTGCTCTTTCAGAGGACCTGAGATCAATTCGTGGCACCCACATGGTGCCCAGAACTATCTATAACTCCATTTCCAAGGAATCTGATGCCCACTTCTGGCCACTGTGGGCACCAGGCACACAAAGTGGTACAGAGACATATACATGAGCAAAACATCCATATACATAAAAATAAAATATTGTGATATGGATGTGGAAATTCTTGTAAATAAGCACATATTAATCAAGGAACCCAGTATAGGTCAAAAAGAAAAACACAAAAGCTTCAGTTATGGAACACAAAGTCAAGAGCCAAGCAAGATAGAGTTATTACAAAGAAGCAGTCATGGCACCATAAGGAAGTTCAAAAGAATACAATGAAAGAAAGAGTAAACCATGGAGAGAGTGCTCAACTGTGATGGATGAGGCTGCCTAGTCAAAATAAAGAATTAGGGATGATGGTACATGTGCCAGCATGGAAAGCATTGGTGACACTGACAAGAATCATGTTAGTAGTGAGGGGCTGGAAGCCTGATAGAAGTGGGCTTCAGAGAAAAATGGAAAGGGATGGGGGATAGAGCACTTGTCTAGTATGCATAAAGGCTCTGAGTTCAACCTCCAGCCCCCCTCCACTACACACAAGCAATAGAGAATGTAAGAAATCAGAGATAATACAAATATTTCATGTGAGGTTTGTTGAAGAACGGAGCAGTAAAACGGGGAAAATAATAGGGGCTTGGTAAATGGATATCTTGAGATGTTGTAGTAAGATGTAAAAATAAGGTCTGAAAAATAAAACATGTGTTTGGACTGATGGCAGTGATTACATAGGACTCCCCCCCCCCCCCCAAAAAAAAAGAAAAATCTGTGACGGTCTGGTAGAATTCTCTGCTAAATCCATCTGGCCCTGGCCTCTTTTTGGTTGGGAGACTTTTGATGACTTCCTCAATTTCCTTAGGAGATATAGGACCATTTAATTTGCTTACTTGATCTTGGTTCAATTTTGGTAGTTGGCATCTATCCAGAAAAGTATCAATTTCATTTAGGTTTTCAAATTTTGTGGCATATAGGCTTTTGAAGTATGACTTAATGATTCCTTGGATTTCCTCACTGTCTGTTGTATTCTCCCTTTTTATTTCTGATTTTTTAATTTGATTACTCTCCCTTTGCCTTTTAGTTAGCTTGGCTAAGAGTTTGTCTATTTCTTGTTGATTTTCACAACAAAACAAAACAAAACAAAACAAAACAAAACAAAAAAAAAACAGCTCCTGGTTTTGTTGGCTTTTTGAATTGTTTTCTTTGTTTCTATTTTATTGATTTCAGCCCTGAGTTTGATGATTTCCAGCTCTCTACTCTTCTTAGGTGAGTCTGCTTCTTTTTGTTCTAGAGCTTTCAAGTGTGTTGTTAAGGTGGTAATACGGGATTTCTCCAATATATTAATAAAGGCACTTAGTGCTACGAATTTTCCTCTTAGCACTGCTTTCATTGTGTCCCATAAGTTTGTGTATATTGTGCCTTCGGATTCATTCAAGTCTAGAAAGCTTTTTATTTATTTTTTCTATTTCATTCCTTACCCAGATATCATTGAGCAGGGAGTTGTTCAATTTCCATGAGTTTGTAGGCGTTCTGTTGTTTTTGTTGTTATTGAGATCCAGCTTTAATCCATGGTGGTCTGATGGGATGCAAGGAATTGTTTTGGTCTTTTTGTATCTGTTGAGGTTTGTTTTCATTCAGCTACATTCTGGTCCATGAGTACCTGGGTCATGGCAGGGGGCAGAAAATGAAAAGATAGATTTAAGCAGAATAGGAATTTAGTCCAAAGACTAGCATGTCATGATGAAAAGGAAAAGGAGTTAAGTTTATGTTCAAGAAGATATTGCGGTTATTCTCCAGGCATTTTAACAGGATAAGAAGGGGGCACATTTTATCTGGGTAGAGCAATGTTAGGATCATTTACTTAATGGTTCCAAAATGAAAAGTGGGAGCATTAGAACATTTCAGGGAGAGAGAGAGAAGTTAGGGTGGGAAGAGGTGCTTAGAGACACCATAATGACACTCCGCTGCTCAAGATCCTGGAGAGTTAGGGACAGTGGAATGCTTATTTCTGATCAAGACATTTATACCATCTCCTATAAGGCTCAAGAAATATCATGCAAAAAAGCCAAAAGGCATAGAAGAATTAGAAGATAAGGAGTAAGGCTGTGAAAATTTGTCTTCTGGATATGGTACAGTAATCAGTAACCCATAGAAGCTCCTCTTGCCAACAATGAGTTTACACAAAACTACACCTGCCTGTCATTGGTGTGGGAAGGGCTCATAGAGCTCCATGTCTCCATACTGAACTCATGGCTTCGAAAGATAGTAGAAGAAAGGAAATAATTGTCTTCATTGCGTGTCCATTGGTGAGCTCATCAAGTTTCATTGGATAGTTCCATAACCATGGTTGCTCAGATGTTCCTGGTTAAACTCAGTGGGTCACAAAACAAAACAATAAGACATGAACACAAGAAAAAGATCTTCAGGGAGGGAGGGATGTTGACCACGGTCGGAGGAAGATAAGAGAGGGTGCATGTGAGAGTAATCAAAATATGTTATAATCATGCATGAAATTGTTAAATAATCTTAGTAAAAGAAAATAAGTGGCTGAATTTATAGTAACATCTTTTACATTGTGATAATAGGATGAGAGAAATTAAGATATAGAAGACTAGAAAGATGTTCAAGAAACTGAGAGATTTCTGAAGCAGAAACCTTTCAATCACATACCCAATTCATAAACATTTAAGACAAATAAGTATTGGAGAAAATTTAAGTCAGAAACTAAGGTCATCAAGGAATGAAAGTAATGTTGAGGCAGGTAGGATGGAAGATTTTCCAAAGAAACACAATAAAAAGCCTAGAGACATCAATAATGTGCAATGAGGACAGTTTCCATATGATCCCAGTGATACAAAGAATGCAAGTAGGTAAATTGTCACCATCTGAAGTGACAATAGAAAGAACAATGTCTTGAAAGAAGAAACAAGTTTCTACCAAGGCAAGAAGATGAACTGAAATTTAGAGATGAATTAGAAGATAAAGCCGCCTTTTCTAGAAACAGACTTAAGTGCCAGAGAACTAAGAGGAGTGTTTCAGAATTTACAGAAGGTGAGAAGGTGAGAGTAGGTTATCTAGGAGACGTATAGAACCTTGTGAGTTAGAAGGGAGAAGGCTGCACACATGGCTGTCTAGTGTTCAGTGAACAACATAAACAGAGATAAAGGAGATGGAATTACTTTAATATAACCCAATATGACAGTCTTCTATGTAATTAAAGCATTTTTATGCCTTGTGAAGGACCCAAAATAAGAAAAATATATTCATCTATAATCTTTCCAAATGTTAAATTAGATTAAGAAATTTGTATATTGAAAAATCATATGGCCAACAGAAAACTAGGAACTATTTTTAATCATATATATATATATCACGTTTTAAAGATTATTTTGTTGTAATATAGAAAAAATTCATAAAGTGGGAGAAATAGGTCATTAGATGACTAGCAAAGAGGCTGTTGAAATAGATCCAGCAAAAAGGAGAGAGGGAGGTCTGGGTAGGGGCTTTAAGTTTACTACCTGTATTGTCCTTGGCTGGTGCCTTAGTTTGAGCGGGACCCCTGGGCCCAAATCTGCCTATCATAATGTTCTACTTGTAGGTTTCTAGGACCCTCTGAATCCTTCTACTTTGCTATTCTCCCATGTTTCTCTCATCTAGAGTCCCAATAGGATGTCCTCCCCTCTGTCCCAGTTTCCTGGTAAGTGAAGGCTTTCGTGGGACATGCCCCTTGGGCTAGTATGCAGATAAAAGTGAGTATATACCAACGGTCAGAACATTCTCCACAGTTGAGTGGAGAGTGGGATATAACTTTCTCACGTACTCTGGTGCCTCACTTTTGACCATGTCCCCATGCAGGGGGAGACCTGGTGGTACTCAGAGGAAGGACAGCAGGTTGCCAAGAAGAGACTTGATACCCTATGAGCATATACAGGGGGAGGTAATCCCCCTCAGGAACAGTCATAGGGGAGGGGAATAATGGGAAAATGGGGAGGAGGGAAGAATGGGAGGATACAAGGGATGGGATAACCATTGAGATGTAACAAGAATAAATTAATAAAAAAATTTTAAAAGAAAAAAAAAGGAGAGAGGGAGGGATGGGAGAATGAGAAAGAGGAAAGAGGAGAGAGGAGAGAGGAGAGGAAAAGAGAGGTGTGGAGAGCAGAGCAGAGTAGAGAAGAGGAGAGGATTTCTGAGGCAACACCACCGTGACTGAGGGTGTGGGATGCAGCAGATACGAAGTAGAAGGAAGAGGAGGAGTCAGTGATGACTAGAAATTATTTTGTGTTTTGAAAGTACTTGATTTTAGAGAAATTAATTTTGCTCAGAGCTCAACTTTTCTATATTTAGAGTTTTGTGTTTTCTTAGGAAATAGTACTTGAATATGTGATGAAAACCACCCTATGACATTTTCCAGAAAAGTATGAGCCACACACATGACCCTACAATAGGAAGATGCTTTATGCCCTTGTGTACATTTAAAGCTTGGGATTTAGAAGGTAAATGTTATTCAACATCATCATAAGTGTTTTCCGATCCATGCTTGGGAGAACCACAATAGACTTATTTAAAAACTCCAGAATTAGAAAAAGCCAAATGTCAGAGGAGATAAAGTGCTTAGAAGCTCTGTGCCTCTAGCTCATGGGATAAAATCAGGATGATATTTCCACAGTTCCTTAAATAGCTTCAGGGAAGAGTGATGTGATTTCAAATACACCCAAGAAATAAATGCCAACACGGGCCAGCCCTTGCTATGCTTTGTGCTAGTCTTCATTCTTACCTTTGTGCTGACCTTCATTCTAAGACATATTCTAAGTCAGCCTTATGTGTCTCATAATATTACTCCTGTGGCATGGAAATATTCCAATCTTGGGTCCCTCAGAAGGAACAGAAACACTACATGTCACTCATCACACCAACTAGCCCTGTGGCCATCTCTACTTTAAATATGCAACCTAGAATGATCTAGAATATTCTAACTAGAAATGTACTTGTGGGGTTTGCATTATGTGCAAATCTGATGCATTGACCTATCAGCCTCTTGTTCTCTAATACAAGTGTTTCCTTGAGATTGTCAGAAATCTCTGTCCATTTCAGTAGATCACAGAGCCAAAGAAGATATGAGTATTTTGAGGAAATTTTAAATGACACCATGTTCTAAAATTCCCAGCTCTCTGATTTTCATAGAAATTCATAGTAAGCTGTATTTAAGAAATTTAATAGAAAAACAAGAAATATGCAAACATTCCAGTTTATCCTTTGAAAGAAAAAGACTTCAAGTTAAGATGTGTTCACCTCAAGTTTCTGACATTGGTTCTTTTTAGAAGTAACTCTTTAGGGTGTTCAGCTAGTCTATTTACAGATTTTCCATTTATCAAAGATCTTCCATAATTTCTTTACCTTTGCTAGCTTATGTAGTTGTTCATTTCAAATATTGAAGGTCTAATGAGGTTCTTCTGTGATGAGCATATCAGAAATGACAATATGGCTGTAAGCAAGCAACCTCATTTGATAGCACTATCAGTGGGAAGTTCTTAGCAGCAGGTAGGCATGGATGCTGCCAGTTGTGTACTTCATGAACTCTATTTTTTGGTTTACTCATCTGTTAAAAAGAGATTATTAATAGCTGCCACATTAAGGTTTACTTGAGGATTGCAGGAAATGATCTGTGTAAAAATTATAGAGCACAGTCAATGTTCAATAAACTGTGGTGTCACACACTAAGAACTTACTGTGAAGCTTGCAGGGAAAAAGCTTTATTCTTGCATGTGAGGGAGAAAATATGTTCAGTGAATGTTGAAAGGCTTTCAAGACATCAATTACTCCACTGATGCTTGATATTGACTCTTCTCTGGGTGAAGATGGTTTTAAGGATCCCTCCAAAACTGTGAGCCAAAATAAATCTTTATTCCAGGGAGTTATTACTTCCAGGTATTTTGGACCCAACTACATAAAAGTAACTAATACAGAGGAGAAGACCTGGCAAGGTAGGGTTTCCTAATAGGGCTTTTCCAGTCAGACTATGACTGTGGTTGGTGGGCATAGCTCCTTTCCCCATTGTACTTTCTGTGGCCCCAACTGATCTGATTTCTCACCTATAGCACTTAGCACCCTATCCAGTGGCTGGCATAGGACACCTCCTTTATAAGTGATTGGTTTAGAATAGGAGTAGGTATGAGGATGGGTGGTTATTCAACCTTCACTGTCTGGTGCCAGCATAGTGGGAGTTCTGCCCCTGAAGCATCCCCTTAGCCTATTGCTTCACCAGCTGGTGCACTGCTCTGCCAGGGCAATGATGTCTACTGCTGGAGATTCTGTTGTTGCTCCTACACTACTTCTACAAAGATTACTGTCTTTATTTTCTCTTTCTCATGCTAGTGAAAAAACAAGGAGACTGCTCGCCCCTCTATATTATTTATTCTTTGCTTGGCTGGGGGTGATGGAGTGGGTAGAGTTCTCACAGTGAGACTAATTAGTTCTTAAATTCCTTGGCACCTATTGTGACAGTCATTTCAATTTCCAAAAGTGTCCGTGATGCATGGTGTCTTGGTCAGGATTGAGCTGGCTCACAGTAGTCAGGTTCTTTCTCATTTTGTCACATCCTTGTGCCTTTATGCATCATTCATGCCTGCCATCCATGCAGCATCTTATTTTTCTTCTTTCTAGTGAATCATCTTTCCTTATAATATTTTGGGGTGTTTCTTTTTGCAAGATGTATCCGTCAACACAGCCAACCAGCTTGTTGATCCCATTTTGAATATGCTCGTGCTGCTTAGGATTCAAGCAAGCCCTTAAAGTCTCTTTATTTCCCGTGTAAATGAGCACAGACAAATGGGAACCCAGGTAAATCTGTGGCCTCTCTCCATTCACCGAACATTTCTGAGTCTTGGGTCTAGATGAGATAATAATAACTTTTGGCACAGTTGCAAAGATTAGTAAGATAACATAACACCAGGCATATGGTAGGTAGGCTTCTCAGTAAATGGAAACCAGACCAACAGGGTTTGTGAGCAGATTTTTCTAGGACTAAATGGGGTACTGTGTGTCAGAAAAAAAAAAATATAAGGAATCATAGAAGATTGTCAAGGCAAGGCATTGGGGAAAAAAACAGAACACAGTTTACAAAGAAAGAATGGAAGAGTGTTGATGGAGCATAAGAAATTGGTTGCAAAGCCAGCATGGGACTATCTTGTACTGGGGATAAACAGTCTCCCAAACCAGGATGCTGTACTCTTTGTCCATATGATGAGTCAGTCCTGAATCTCTGTTAGCCATTCTCCCTCTACCATTATGTCTGTTATCATGTTGATTAGTCAATACTCCAGACCAGTATTAAATGTGCAAGTTATTTGTTATGGAAAATCTCTATGAGGAGAAATGAGAATTGGGAGGGTCTTCTGATCTTCAGGGAGGTGAGAGGGAAGTTTGGACAGAAAGATTCAGGAGTCTGAGGTTCTGAAAATATTTTGAATGGTTGGTATTGTCTCCTTGAGGCAAGTGGAAGCTGTTCTTGATAGAAGGCCAGCATTTCCCCAGGGTAGGTCTGTTGTGGTATTCTTTCCACGCTGTGTATTGGTCCATAGGTGCATGGGGTGCTTTAGAATATGGAAGCAGTGGCCTCCATCACTTATGCTCCTCATGGTCAGACACACAAAAGATACGAATTTGTAGTCATCACAGCAAGTACTGAATGCTGTGTGCCTATGATCTTTTCTTGTTTAGAAGAAGATATGTTAATATTTTTGTGTCAAATGTGTATTTATCAAAATGTTTTTAAAAGGCTATTAAAATAATGAGAAAAAATTAAATCTAAGATACTAAATCAAATGGGAAAAAGAAGACAAAATAAAGGAACAAATAGAAATCACAAATATATGAAAATAAATATGTGATTCAAATAAACAAAAAATTGATGAAAGACAAACTCTTCCATATTGTAAAAACAAAACATCCTACCTTCCAAAACAGTGTGTAACAATGGACCAGCAGGGGACGTTTCACACTCAAAATGATAGCAGTGTGACCTTTCACTTTGCCCCTCCTGGGTTTTAAATCTAAAGTAGACCATTAGTTTTAATTAAAGAAATTCCCTAAAAACAAAACAAAACAAAACAAAACAAAGAAAGCCATGTGCATATAAAAACATTAGAAATAAGAAAGATACAGAAAAATAGAAAGTAAAGGAATAGAAAGATGTGAAGGTCAAGTCCAGAGAACGCTTGGCTAGTTATATTAAGACTTCATGGGTAGATCATGGCTGAGGGGTCCTGCTCAAACTATGGCACCAGCATAGTTCCATAAACTTTGTGCAGTAAACTTTGAACCCCTACCCAGATCTAGCCAATGGACAGGACATTCTCCACAACTGAGTGGAGAGTGAGGTCTGACTTTCACACGAACTCTGGTGCCCCATATTTGACCATGTCCCCTAGATTGGGAGGCCTGGTGGCACTCAGAGGAAGGATAGCAGTCTACCAAGAAGAGACTTGATACCCTATGAGCATATACAGGGGGAGGAGATCCCTCTCAGTCACAGTCATAGGGGAGGGGAGTAAGGGGAAAATGGGAGGGAGGGAAGAATGGGAGGATACAAGGGATGGGATAACCATTGAGATGTAATATGAATAAATTAATAAAATATATTAAAGAAAAAGAAGACTTCAAGGGGCTGAAGAGATGGCTCACTTGATGTTCCTGCAGAGGATCTGAGTTAATGCTTGCACAGCAAGTACTTTTCCCACCAAATGGTCTCTCCAGCCCTCATCTTGTTTTGTTTAAATACTCATATTTAAAAGAAATATAATAAAGAGACTTTATACCCTGTGATCATATACAGGGGGAGGAGGTCTCCTTCAGTTACAGTCATAGGGGAGGGAAATAGGGTGAAAGTGGGAGGGAGGAAGGAATGGGAGGATAGAAGGGATGGGATAGCAATTGACATGTAATATGAATGAATTAATAAATAAATTAAAAATAAAATAAATATAATCAAACAGGCTTTAAGGGAGATACTGATTAATCTGTAATGCTAGAAAGAAATTATATTACACTATTCTTCATATAGAAGATCAAAAATAACAAACACAGACAGATAACATTTAATTGTTAACAAAATTAATTGGCTTGGAGAGATAGCTCGGTGTTTAAGATGACCAGAGTTTGATCTCCAGCACCATGTTAGATGACTCACAATCGCTTGTAGTTTCAACGCCAGAGTGTCTGATGCTTCTCTTCTACTCAGGTGCCTGAATTCATGTTGCACACCCCATACACATAATCAAAATCAATCAAAATACTTCTTCAAACATTAAAAGAAAATCTTGACCTAATGGATAGACATGGAATGCTACACAGGTTATTTAAAAGTTTAGCAAGTACATTGGAAATGCTTAGGAGAATTAGCCAAAACCTATGCCACAAAGACTGATAGTTTCATATAAATCAATCTGTATTAGAAATTTGAGATCAATAACAGAAGCATGCTGAGGGAGATGCATCCCACTGTAAAGGCAGAATTCAAAGCTGCATGCAAACAGGAAATAAACATGGTACTAAGTACACAATCCAAAATATAGGAAAAAACCCTGCAAAAGATCAAGAATTGTGGTTCTCAACCTGTTGGTTGCACTGCCTCTAAGGGTCGGATAATCCTTCCACAGGGGTCACTTAAGATAATCTGCACATCAGATATCTATATTATAATTCATAAGTGTAGCAAAATTACAGTTATGAAGTAGCAATGAAAATAATTTTACAGTTTGGGTTCACCACAACAAGAGGAACTGTATTCATGGGTCCCCGCACTAGGAAGGTTGAGGACCACTGCTTTAAAAGAACAGTGAAGCACAGTGAATAAAAAAGCACAGAGAATCAGCAAAGTCCAAAGTCATTTTTCTGGACAAATATAAAATTAACAATTAAAAGCCATAAGATTGATCAACTCAAAGAGCAAATGTGCAGACTCCAGCTCTATCATCTTCTCATTTTGGAAGCTGCTAACCTGCACTCCTGGATACTCAGGTAATTAATTTTATTTCTTCTCAAGTCTCTGATGGGGCTGAAGACCATATAATTTATTTTTACAATTAAGCTTAGTTTTTCAGGGATTAAGATGCTTTTAGGTCTAGGTAGATGTTTTATGTTGATAATGACAAGATATGATAGATACTGATTTGCATTCAGAATTTTAGATGCACCAAGATAGGAAAGGATGTAACATTTATACAATACATTATTGTTTCATGGTTCTTCTTGCTGTTGGAAATTTATTGTATATATGTGTAATAATATAAATGTATATGTAGAAAAATAATAAATGCTAAAATAGATGGAAAAAAGGCTAGAAAATTTTAATTTATTCCCAAAGGAATTTCCATAATTATACAGAAATGCTAGGCCAAGTGATTCTATCAGTCATTTGTATACATCCACTCATTAAAAAAATGAATTTCAAGTTCTACATTAATAGTCTATTTTGTTTGAGGAGTCACTTGGCCTAGTCTGACCAATCATAGGAGAAAAGGTTTCTCATGTCTGGTGCTAGAATTTTTGCTTGCCTGTGGTTGTTGTGGAGAGCATTGTCAGCTCAAGTAACATAATATTCCTTAAGACACACACACACACACACACACACACACCCCACAAAACAAACATAAGTATTGTGTATAATTATGGGTAAATTTACAATAATATGGTTCCTTGAGACTTTATCAAACAGCCTTGGTGTTATTTATTACTTCTCCTCTGCATTTCAAAACCAAATACAAAACAACAGACAGTAACACAACAGTAACAACAATAACAATAACAATAACACCTCTCAGTGCTTGCTTAAGAGCACTTACCATTTCTGCAAAAGAACTGATTTTGGTTCCCAGCACCACCATGGTGGCTCACAACTTTCTGTAACTACGCTTCAGGCCATCAGCTGCCCCCTTCTGGCCTCATGACCACCAGGTAAGAAAGCAGTGTGCAGACAATCATAAAGACACTCACAAATACACACAAAAACCTTTAGCACAAAAAGAAGCTGAAGATCAAAATAGGTTGAACTAGTTGATTACATTCCCAGGACCTGATGATAAATAAGAGTTGAAGAATCAGAAAGAACAGTAGTAACACTCTAAGGAGACACCTGTAGGATGTGTGTGGGCAAGACCAAACGTCAAAGGAAGGAATGTGTCTATGTTTTTGTTGCTGGTATTTGTATGCAAGGGGGAATATCTTTGAATTTATTTTCATTTTTGAAATAAGCATGCTGTTCATGAGGAATAAAAATCTGCTTGTGTCTCATTGAAACCATTTAAAGCTGATTGAGTGGAGTGTCATTATTCTAAAGGTCAGCATCTTGGGCCTTTCATTTTTTTTTTTTTTTTTTTTTTTTTTTGTTCTTGGTGGTGGTTATGCTGGGAATTGAATCCAGGATCACCATATGCCAAGCGCAGGTTTTGGTACCAAGCTACACCCTTGGCCAGAATCTTAGGTATTTTTAAGAGGCTGATATGTATATATCTCAGGGAAATCTCTTATCATTGCACAGACTACTAATTTACTAATAAATCATCTAATGAGCTTATGATATTTATAATTATTAGTAAACTAAATTTGTACTGAATTGCTTTGGCAGGAAGGGACCTTACCAGCCCTTGTGAACAATGACCTTTCCCTCATATTTTCCTGTTTGCTTAAGGTTTTTGCCTTGTTCAAATGTCAGCTTATGTCCTATTTTCCCCTGAGTGGCTGGGCCAGCTACTGAAGCTCAGGTTTGGCTTGTCTTACCTAAGGGCAGCAGTGCTCTTGTTATTTCTGCCAAACAGATAAATAAGAGTAATAGCCTGCCATCTGGACAATTTACTGAAGTCAGTGTACCCAATGACCAATTTGCTCAGCTTTGCTGAAATCTTTTTTCCATTAAAATTTTGCTAACTCAGAGGTCCATTTTATATGGAATCCAAACCTTTTAAAATATTTCACTTTATAAGCACCTGGCCCATGTAGTTCATGGCCACTCTCTGGGAATCCTGTGTATGGATCTGGCCAGGGACCATCTTCCTGGCCAGTGTTAAATAAAGCTTGCTTCAACTGGAAAATATTTTATATTTTACTTAAAATATAATTGCATGACTTCGTTCCCACCTCTTTCTCCAATCTCTCCTGTGTCCTATTTCCCTTCTCAAATTCATGGCCTTTTTCTTTAATTATTATATATGTGTGTACGAATAAATATATAAATACAACTTGTGAGACAATTTAGTGTTGCTTACATTCGCATGTTTTTAGTGCTGACCACTTTGATATTGGCTAACCAATTGGCTCATCCCTGGGGAAGACTTTTTCCCCTTCTCTCAGCCATCATTAATTGCTCTTCATCTAGGATGGGGCCCCGTGAGATTTCTTCTGGCCATGTTGGCATATCCACTGGAGCCACAGTGCTGATATTTCATGGGCATAGCCTTTCTGTCATACCTAGAAAATTCAGTCTTGGAGCAGACTTCCTGGTCCTCTGGCTCTTACAGTCTTTCTGCATCTTTTTCTATAATGTTCTGTGAGTCTTAGATGTAGGTGTTGTGTGCTTTAATTGTAGATCAGTTGGAGATGGGCACCCTGTGATCACTTGTCACATGCATTTTTTCTTTTTTTTACCAATTGTGGCTTTTTGCAATGGTCTCTATCTGCTGCAAAAAGAAACTTCTTTGATGAGGGATGAAAGTCACATTTCTCTGTTGATATAAAGATAAGTGTTGACACTACAGTTAAGAATTAGTCCAGTTTAGGAAAATGGCAGTAGTACGTTTTTTTTTTTTTTTTTCCTGTAAGATCTATGATCTCACTAGCCATGGGTAGTTGGCAAGATTTAAAGTATCAGGTATGATTTTCTTCTTGTTGATCAGCCTTGAGGCTAATTAGTAGTTGTTTGTGCCACTATTGTACCTTTAGCAACAGCTCATTGTATTGGCCATTTTAGTTCATAAACATCATAGCTGAGTAAGCTATTGATTACTTTATCCTTTTGGTAGCTTTCATAGAGACTTTTAGTACTACGAAAGCTAGCCCCCAGGGAGGAGGCTTCTGGGTCATATCCAGCTGGAATCTACTGAGTCCTGTGTTCAAACATCGCCAGCAATAGGAACTTATCTCTAACTTCTGGGAGGCAATCAAGGGTAACAGCAATAGCCTGTATTGTTTTGAGGGTCTCAGAGTTTCTTGAACAATAGGTTAAAAGGAGGTTTCTCACTCCTGCTACTAGGTTTCTGTTTGTGAGTCCATGGCTCTTTAGGGGAACAGTATCACTCCAAGTGGTATAATTTTATAAAAATAAATATGATATATAATTTAGGTAACTGTACAATAATATTATTCCTGAATGAGTGTTGTAGTGCATGTATTTAATTCCAACACTTAGTGGCAGAGCCAGGTGGATCTCTATGAGTTTGAGGCCAGGCTGGTCTACATAGCAAGTTACAGGACAGCCAAGGGTACAGAGTAAGACCTGTCTAAAAAAACCTAACAACAACAACAACAAAACAAAAACAACGGTAATGATTGTTGATAATTCCTATGACTTTAAAAAATTCTCTGTCTCCTCTCCCTAGTTAAAACCACACATCTGTTTTTTATTTCCCCCTTAAATCACTTTGTATCCAGCTGCTCCTTTCTCCAGAGCTCTTTTCCCCACTCTTGGCACCAGCACCCTTATAATATCAATAGGTGTCAGTGCTGAAGGGTTTAAATTATCCTACAAGCAGATCTTTTTTTATAAGGCACACTCGGAGCGAGTCCCAGTCAAAGAGCTTTGAAAAACAGGCGTAAGGCATTGTGACGACTGACTTTGATTGTCAAGCTGACAGGTTCTAGGATCATTGACAGGATGAACTTCCAAGCAAGTCTGTGAGGAATTATCTAGATTATATTAAGTGAGATGGGAAGGTATGGATGGAGCTATTCTGTGGGTTGGAATCTGGACTGAATGTAAAGGAGAAGTGGGTGGAACACCAGCATCCATCCCTCTTTACTTCCTGACTACAGATGCCATGTGACCAGACGCCTCATGTTTCCACTTCCATGCCTGTGGACTGCACCCTCAATCTATGAGCCAAAATAAAGCCTTCATTCTTTTGTTTGTTAACAAGACAGAGGCATATATATACACCACGCAAATTGTGGCAATGACAATTCATTTCCTTTAGCACATAAACAGCCTAGTTATAGAAGTGAAAGCCAGGCATCTTGTTATATTATGTGGATTAGAAGCAAGACCTAGATTCCACTGACACTGAGGAGGATGACGTGATACAACACTTGCACACTCGTAGGAAGAAGCATGGAAGGCCATGTGAAGGTGTGCAAACCAGAGCAATGGCACTTGTGATCAGTGGACTGAAGAAAACAAGGCACTCTTTTGCAGAGTGCCAGGAACTGGATCTTTGATAAAGCTATTTGGGCAATCCAGACTCAGTAAATCTTGAGAACCTCTCTGGCTTTGCTTTTACAATGATCATTTTTTGATAGAACGTTTTATAAAAAAGAAAACTAATAGCATAAACACTCTCGCAGACAGTACATGCTAGTTTGTCTTGGATTGCTCGAAGTATTTGGGAAATATTAGACCGTCTTTAGAGAAAAAAGTAATTTTCCATTTCTATTTTCTACTCAGGTAGTTTAAAGACTCATTTCAAAAAGATCCACAGACTTTGCTCAACCTTTCCTGTCTTTGAGTTATGCAATAGCAATTTATTTGGGGAAACAGTGTCTAGCTGATCTGTTGGAACATGGGAGAACCATAAGCATCTGACCCTCACGTAGCTGTTTTTCTTTCATTTCTCTCTGTTAAAAAAGCCATAAGGGAAATAGCTTGCCACCCACTTTTTTTTTTTTTCTGGAGAGCTCTTTGCTTTGGGTTTTAAAAAGTCAGACTTGAAGGGCTCACAGAGTTATTTTGGGCTCCCCTTAGCCCCATAGGGAAATACAAGACAAGAATGTCGTTAGTGTGGTGGTCTCTTCTTCCTGATGAGGGCTTGCCAGTGACTCAATGGTAAAACTTGGAGCTGTAAGAACAGTTAGGAAACAATCAGGAAAGCCATATGTAAAAGCTGCATTCCAAATGTTTAGCTCATTTGTATTTGGAAACCTTGAAGAAAGTACTATCTTGATTATCTGGTGTGTGTGTGTGTGTGTGTGTGTGTGTGTGTGTGTGTGTGTGTGTGTGTGTATGTGTCTCTGTGTGTGTGTGTGTGTGTGTGTGTATGTGTGTGTATGTATGTGTGTGTGTATGTGTGTGTGTATGTGTGTGTGTGTATGTGTGTGTGTGTATGTGTGTGTGTGTATGTGTGTGTATGTGTGTGTGTATGTGTGTGTATGTGTGTGTGTATGTGTGTGTATGTGTGTGTGTATGTGTGTGTGTATGTATCTGTGTGTGTGTGTATGTGTGTGTGTATGTGTGTGTGTGTGTGTGTGTGTGTGTGTCTGTCTAAAGTTTTGTACTTAATCCAATCTCTACCATATCTTGTATTTATCAACTTAATCATCTTTCTAGATCTTAAAACATTTTCTTAAATCCTAAACAACTTAAGCCTAACTGTGAAACTATAACTGTCTATTCTTCAGCTCCATCAGTAACTTTAGAGGGAATAAAATTATTAATTAATTAGGAAGTGCAGGCAAGCAGCTTCCAAAACAAAGTGATGACAGACAGTTTACTGCTTGGTCAGCCACCCAATCTCTCTCTATAACATTGGAGCATAATCTTCAGCCTTCTGGTACAGTGTATCTGGCAATCATAACTGTGAAGCAGGAAAGATGAAGGACTTGATTACCCTGTCCTGGCAGAGCTTGGTAGTCAATTCAGCCTGCGTTCAAGTCACATCCATTTAGGACAGCATTTTGCCTGTAGAAAGAGCTGGGGCATATTCGCCCATCGGTAGCTTGCCACTGATGAAGCTGTTTCCAAAGGGGATTTTATGATGTTCATCATCTTTTTTGAGGTTGGCTGGGGGTGCTGCCAGGGGCTAACATGTCTCAAGTAAAAAAAGCCTTAAATTAATAAAAACATTTTAAATGCCATATTCTGTAGGTCTCTGAAGTTTTTGAGGACTATCTATCATCTCTATCTATCATAATCTATTTTCTATCTATCTATTACCTATCTGTCTATCTATCTATCTATCTATCTATCTATCTATCTATCTATGTATCTATCACTTATCTATCTATTGTAAATCTGCATAGACAAACATTGCTTGTTTCTAGATATATACCATCTGTTCAACCTAGGATGTATATTTCTGTGATAGACTAGACTAGTATCAGACATTACCATGAGTCTGATTAACCATTAACTTGTATAAGTTAATTATCCTAAACAGTTTGTAATAGCAGACCAGAGTAGTCATTTTTCCACTATTTAAGGGATGAGAAACATCTCTATGTCTTATTGTTGTTCTCTCTGTCTCTGTCTCTGTCTCTCTCTCTCTCTCACACACACACACATGAGAGACAGAGAGAGACAGAGAGACAGAGAGAGAGAGAGAGAGAGAGAGAGAGAGAGAGAGAGAGGGAGAGGGAGGGAGGGAGGGAAGGAGAGGGAGAGGGAGGGAGGGAGGGAGGGAGGGAGAGGGAGGGAGGGAGGGAGAGGGAGAGGGAGAGGGAGAGGGAGAGGGAGAGGGAGAGGGAGAGGGAGAGGGAGAGGGAGAGGGTTAAAGTCTCTGGGCCCAGCACCTACCTTCTGTAGCTCTTACTACATAGTCAATCCTACTAAGTCATGCTCACATCTTTCTTCTTCCGTGTGCCAGTTTCTCACATTATGTTAACTCAAATTCCAGACTCATTGGATTTTACCTATGCTAGACTGTAGTTTTTATCTAAAAAAGATAAACACTTAAAAATAATCTTGCTATGTGGTCAGGCCAGCATTTGTGATTATTGCCTTAGCCTTCTGAGTTGGAATTAAATGTGTATTCCATGACACATGATTAACTCTTTTAGAACATAATCATAATGACATAAAAGACCTAAAATTTACAGTGAATTTTTTGCTATCATCAAATATCCAAATTGTTTGCAAATTTTCTTGATCTTCTCTCTTTTTGGTGGCAAATTGTTTGAATCAGGAACCCAGTAAGGCCTATGGTATTTCCTCTGTAAGTCTTACAAGCCTGGTTTTTGGCTCACAGGTACCTTTTATCCACCTTTAATTTTTTCTTTATAAGTTTATTGTTGCCATTTATCATAAAGGTGAGGGGCTTTATTCAGATTTTGCCAGTTGGTTCACCAAGGCAGTCATTCATTTTGATGCTTACATTTTTTGCTTTAATTAGATTAGAACCTTTCCAAATTGGCTTTTGACTCCTGCGATGTACAACAGTCCCCTCTCATAACCCCATAATAAGAGCACTGGAGACTCAGAATAGCAACAGCGAGGTAGCTTATTTGAGAACTTTGTAGAGTTGATTGCAGCCCAGAATGGCAGGTATGCTGGTAGCCCAGTGGACACTTACTATAATCCTAATGTGGGTCCCTTCCTCCCATTTCTCATTGGCTGGGTAATCAGGATGGACAGCCTTACATGTCATTTTGGTTTTGTATCTCCATCTGCTGCCCAAGCTTGCTTAGTTTTCAACAAAGGCCCTGCACAGACTCACCTGTGTGTTTTACATAGTATTTACATTAAAGCTTATCAAGTGTGACCTTCTCACATCTGTGGGTCCTTAGGCCCCAACCTTCTCATTTCGGTGGGAGCAGGTAGTTAGGCTAATAGTTTTGTAGGGCTAGCTAACTTAGTAGGAATCCAATGATGCTTGGTTATTTGTAGCTGATTCAGGTACTTACCTGACAGAGACAGAGATAGAGACAGAGAGAGACAGAGAGGGAGACAGCCATTTTGATAACTTCCTTGGATGTCCGAGCTGAAGAATGTACATTTAGTGTTGCAGTCCTAAAACTAGCCATTTATTCTGTTAGGAAATACAACATGGAAGCAGTCTAGGGATTCAGGGGTCCAATAGCAACCACCTGATTGTCAGTTTAGGTTTTCTTAAGAGGCAGAAATAGGCAATGCCTATTAAAAGTGTACACACCATGACTTTATATTGCTATTTTGAACTGAAATTAGCACTATAGGGTTTTTTACTTAACTTCCTTGATTCTACACTTAAGTCTCTAGCTTCCTAGAACAGAAACTTTCCTCTCAATATTGATATGATTGGCTGTTTGTCTTGTTATATATACAAATATATTTCATAGTAATGCTGTCAACGTTACTACTAAAATATAAGCACCAAATCCAGTTAAAATTTCCTTGCAGTTTTGTTTGGCTGTTAGAAAATGTTATTTTAGGCATAAGATATCAAGTTGCCACGCTTTCCAGTCACTTATCATAATTTCTATCTGTTTCCAACTCTCAAGAATTGCCTTGTTTAGGACAATCCAGGCGGTAAACTTTAAACCCCTACCCAGATCTAGCCAATGGACAGAACATTCTCCACAGTTGAGTGGAGAGTGGAATATGACTTTCTCACGTACTCTGGTGCCTCACATTTGACCATGTCCCCTGGAGGGGGAGACCTGGTGGCACTCAGAGGAAGGACAGCAGGTTGCCAAGAAGAGACTTAATACCCTATGAGCATATACAGGGGGAGGTAATCCCCCTCAGGAACAGTCATAGGGGAGGGGATACAAGGGATGGGATAACCATTGAGATGTAACAAGAATAAATTAATAAAAAATTTAAAAAAGAAAAAAATAAAAACAATTATAATTAGAAAAAAAGAATTGCCTTGTTTATTGAAAGTTTTTGTTTCACAATTTTGTGAAACATCCACAGGACTCAAGACAACAACAGAGCCCCATTTAGAGATAGCACTCGTTGGTGTTTATTGCTAGAAGGAATCTAGCATTCCAACATGCTGTGGTTAATTCAACCAATCTTCTGCTTACTGGACATTTGGGTTTTCATTCTTTTGCTATTAAAAATGAGACAATGAAAAACTCTATAAACACATCCTTTTTCTAGGGTGGGGAATAAGGACTCAGTTTACAGTTTGATAAAACTACTGATTCAAGTAGGAAAAACTGACATAATTATGCTAAATACTGCTTAATTTTGCTCATTAACAGTACTTCATTTGGCATTCCTCCAGAAAGATATGGCATTTAGTTTCTCATGGCCTGAGCCATCAAGTAGATTATTATTAGTAAACTTTTAGAACTCTGAGAGTCTGGTAGGTGGAAATCAAATCTCTGTGATTTTAACCTGCAGATCTCATTATGAATGACTGGACATTTTCATGCTAAGAGTAATTTACAGTATCTTTTCTGTTCTATGTCTCCCCATACCTTTTGCTAATTCCCCATAGATTATTGAAAAAAAACTGATAATAGCTAATCAGTTATTCCAGGGACATAAAACTACTTTTTAAATTTCAATCTTCTCTCCATTTGCTCACTTGTTTCTGTACCTAGCCTATAATTTATTTTTGTCATAATATTTAAAATGTTTTTTCATGTATTTTAGTATTTTTTCTTTGTGGCTTCTTACTTGAGTTTGTTCTCTCTGTGGTTATGGAGAGCTTGCCCATGATTTCCGTTTGTATTTGTTTGCTTTCAACTTCATCTTTGAGTATCGTGTCACCTGACGCTTTTCTTTTTCTTTTTTCTTTTTTCTGAGACAGGGTTTCTCTCTGTAGCCTTGGCTGTCCTGGACTCACTTTGTAGACCAGGCTGGCCTCCAACTCACAGCGATCCGCCTGCCTCTGCTTCCCGAGTGCTGGGATTAAAGGCGTGCGCCACCACGCCCGGCTGACATTTTTCTTATGTACACTCTGGAAAACTGTTTCAGTCTATGTATTCTGTGATGAAAATCCAGTTTCTGCCACATCATTTATTTGATTTTTTAAAAATCCTCTGCTAGATAAAAATGCTGCTTGCTTCAATATGCAAGTGGACCTATTGTGAACACTTAATTCTATTTCATTGATTTGTCTGTTAATCCATTACCCATATCAGACAGCTTTACTTTTAGAGGCTCTAGGGGTTAGTCTTAATTGCCCACTTGACAGAATTGAGGATCTCTGGGGAGATGAGCCTCTGGAAGAGATTATTTTGATTGTCTTCATTAATGTGGACAGACCAACCTTGAGAGAAGGTAGGACCATCTCCTCAGTAGGAGACCTTGGACTTTACAAAATAGAGAAAGTGAGATGAGTGCATCTGCATTTATCCTACTCTTTCCAGATTACGGACAGTGTGACCAGCTGCTTCAAACTTGTGTCTTGACTTCCCCAGTCATGCTGTAGTATACCTAGGACTGTGACCTACGAGAAAGAATGCTTTCTTCACTGAGTGACTTTTGTCAGAGTATATTATCACTACAACATAAGAGAAACTAAGACAGGGGTTTACTGTTTACTGCTAGATGGGTTAGCTACCATTGCTTTCTTCTAGGCTTCCCAGCTCTGTCCTTTTAGTGTCATTTACATCGTTGTAGTACAAGCTGCCTTTGTGTCCCATAAGTGTCTCCAGGGAGCACCATGCTGTCTTAACTCTCCAGCATCATGCTATGTTCCCTCTTGTTTTGAGTATATAATTTTTCTTCTTTTTCGTCTATAATTCAGTGAAGACTTTTATGCCTTTTATGTTTCGTCTTCCAAGGATCACTCCATTTTAATTTTGTGTTATACAGCATAAGCTTGCTTTTATTTTTGTTTCATGTACATATCTGTTATCTAAGCCCCTGAGATATGGAAGGACAGAAATTCTGCTCTCCCAATTTTCTTGCCACCCAATGCTTTGCTCATAACATGTGCTCCAACAGCTCTCCCCATTGATCTCTTTCAATATTTCAAATTGCTCCAGGCTGCTATCACCAAGCCATTATTTTGGAAGACCTTGAAGTTTTCTTAGCCCACGGATGTAAAGCGCACAAGAGCTTTGGGTGCTGAGTCGGAGAGAACTTTTATTGCCCCTGTGGGAAGTAACTTATTGGGAATCTCAGGAATGCTACAGCAGCCATGTCTGAGGCAGGCCTTGTTATTAACTATTCCAAGGGCTCAAGGCATTTTTTTTTTTAACCCTTTGACCACACTCCAACTGAAAATTTACCCAAAGCATGCTCTCAGAGTTCAATAGTCAGTTTCTGGATTTAGGAAGGATGGAGAGTACGGCGTTTGCTGTAGCTTCTTCAGTGGGCCTTTTTTTTTTTTAAAATGATGCTAATCAATTTCACTTCCTTTATTTATGATAACTTACTTTGATAGCATTGCTAATTAGCACATTTATAATTTGCATTATTTTTATTTTTATTTATTTATTTTTTATTTTAATTTTTTTGTTAAAAAAAAAAACAAACAAACAGTGGGCCTTTTATAATATGGATTTAGAAAGTTCTACACAGTTCAAACCCGTAGGATAAGTTGACTCCTTGCTACCAACTTCCTGAAACAAGGATGACCAAATTCACTCGCTTTATTTAAAAAACAAACAAAACTTCACAGAATATGAAAGTGGTAAGCACTTTCTAAGCCTTTTGAAGGATCCTCAGTCAGTAAGTAAAATAACAATAGTTTCACTTCACTAATGTGTCTCTTCTGAAGCCTCAAACTAACTAGAAACCAAAGGAAAACAGTGTACTAGAATTCTGCTCATGTATGCTATGAGCTTCCACATGTATTATTTTTATACTCTTTCCTTTTTGGACTGGCATTGTGACTTTGTGAATAAAAACATAATCTCCCAAAGACATAATTTCTCTCCTTTTTTCTTTCAGTACCATTTAACTTAACTCAGAGAAATCTGGCCTCCTACATCTTTCCATCCATGAAGGAACTTTTGTTGGGCATTTTGTAATTTGGAAATGGAATGCACCACGTCAAATCACCTGCTAAATCATTCCTAACCACAACCCAGGTTTAGGTCAGTTGTCAGTACCATGAAGAGGAGCGAGTCCCTAAGGTAAGGCAATCTAAATGCACAGAACTTGCTGATGTTAATACTGCAGCTATCCAGTGAGCAGAGAATCAAGGTCATGACTGCCATGGGACCAAAGTATGTCTGCGGGCGACTGTACAGGATGCTTAGTGAGGGAAATGGAGATATGAAGTGGAGTTGTTTAAACACTGGAGTTCACGTGAAGCTGTAGCTGCGGAACCCTTCCTGTCTTCTCTGGGCCCAGAAGAATAACACTCACATTTCCTGCTGTTAGATGGGAAGGCAGAATTCCTGCAGAGGTTCTGGGAACCTGATAGCCAGACTGTGCTGGCTCGAGTTCAAATTACAGTTTCTGTATGGGGCTTTGCACCCAGTATAATAAATGCTCTGTAGAGGTCACTATTATTTTACTTGGAAAAAGAACAATCTGTACCTATTGGTCACTGTAGACATACAGTATTGCCAAGTGTGGCTTTTTCGGCCTGTGTCTGAGCCAGGCAAAAATAAACCCAAGTCTGTTTTCTCTCCAGAAAAATAGCTGGAGCTTTTGGGAACTCACCTAGTTTTAGCACTGAAAATAGACTTGATTCTAGTATAGACTTTGCTCTTTGACCATTGGCTCAGACAGAAAGTCATTGCACAGCCTTGATGAAACATTCATTCCCCAGACCTTTTAATAGAATCCACTGGGGCAAAGGTTACCTCCATCAAAACCAGAGAGAGGCATAGTTACTTTTGTGAGTCTTGCCACACATGCTTTGTTAATGCCTCTCATAGTATGAACCATTCCTTGGCTTTTCTGCACCCTTTCCCCAGCAGCTGGCTTCCTTGTGGTTTAGGGAGCTGGGTTTTTAAGGCTAAGAACTCCTCATCCTTCTTAGGGGTCTCTAAGCCTCCCCAGAATTGCTGAATCTTTTTGGTACCTAAGACTGATCACCGGCTACAAAAGAGCTGTTAGACCTCTCCAGGGAAATAAGCTAGAGAATTGTGCCAGCCAGTCACCACGTGATGGCTGCATGAATTCTATGCAGACCTTTCCCCTTATTTCTAATTGCCATTCAACTGTTTTGGGGCCATTGTTTAAGGCAGATTTACTAACAGGGTAACGGCAGATGATAATCATGGCGGTGGTTGTTGAAAGCTTAGTTTCATAGCTGATGCCATGGAAAATATCTGAAATGCATGATCTTGTTCAAATCATATACCAACCTTAGGAAGCTAAGGTACTTTCTCAGCATTACACAGCCAGAAAGTTAGCTGGTTTCACACATGGTCTTTTACATGTTACGCTTCTCACAGTTGTCTTATATACTATTAGCATGCCAGCATTAAAACACACAGTCTAGGGATTTTATTAGTTTTCTCAGTGTTATGCCATCGCAGCAAAGGATCCTCATATTAAAACACAAATGCACACTCAAATGGACAAGAACCAAGATTGTTAAGCTCCCCTTGGATCTTGCAATGCCCACTTAACAATTTACCTGCATTGCATTATCCAGCTACAGATGGTGGTGGTTTGAACATTTCCCCATGCTGGGGATGTGATTTTTGCAGACCATGCTTTGCAGTGAAACTGAACCCCATGCTATTAAATGGCAATTGCCATTAACTCCTCCTCGGTACCATCATATTTAATAGGGCTTCACAAGAATTGTCATAATGATATGAAATGGAGTTTTGGTTTTTAGTTTAATTTCAAGAAGAAAGCGTGTGCTTTTTAAAACCCACCAAAGAATATTTGATAACATTCGTTCTCATGTCTGGGGAGCAGACTCTGGTGATTTTAAAGGTACAGTGCAGTTCCAGGAAAGCCCAGTGGCAGGACAGAAAGCTCAGCTTGGAGACAGGAGAGCTGTAATTTCCGAGTAAAGATGATTCTGCGGTCTCAGCAGAATGCTAAGCAGCGAATCTCATGGTCTCTGATCTAAGCAGCAAATTGACCCAAGATAAAAATAAGCTTAGAAAATAAATGAGTTGCTTCAATGAGGTCCCTGTTTAATGTGTAACTCAGGTGTGAGCATGGGTGGTATTTTCGACATTTGTGTTGATTTTTGTATCCCGTGATGACAATCCAGCATCCCACTGAGGGCTCTGCAAGTGGACAGGGAAGGAGGTCCCGTGAGTGTTCTTGCGGTTGGGAGCTCAGTGTCCTCTAATCTGAGTAGGCAGCTGGAAACTCGTTTTCTACAAAAGACTGCTTACTAAAGGACACATGACTATGTTCTCAAACCGAAGGGACTTTTGCTCAAGTGGCCATAGAAACAGTGGTTCTCAACCCTCCTAACACTGCAAGCCTTTAATACACTTCCTTATGTTGTAGTGACCACCCCCATCATAAAATTATTTTGTTGCTACTGCGTAATTGTAAGTTTACTCCTGTCCTGAATTATAATGGGAATATCTGCTTTGCAGATGGTCTTAGGTGATCCCTGTGAGAAAGTTGCTTAACCCTCAAAGGGCTTGTGACCCACAGGTTGAGAACCTCTGCCATAGAGGCATCTCTGAGCATCTGCTTCTACATGAAGCTTTTCTAGACTCATGAGCTCTGCAGGTCAGTTGATGAGTTGAGGAAGGTGATGCAGGCACCAAAGAAAGCTTGTTCCTCTGCCTAATCAAGCCAACTACACACTAAACACTTGTTCTTGCACAACTTAAGTATTGTCTTAGTATATGATGTGTTTAGTGGAGTAAGCCATCCCAGCATCTTTGGAAGGACTATGAATAGTTATTTTTTAAATTTTAATTAATTAATCAATCAACCAATTAATTAATTAATTAAGTCACTTTACATCATGATTCCAGTCCCTCCTTCCTCTCCTTCCAGTCTCACCCTGATGCCCTTAACCTCATACCCCCATTCTCAGAGAAGGGGAGACCCCCAAGAGGGGTCAACCCACCCTGACACCTCAAATCACAGCAGGACTAAGTGCATCCTCTCCCACTGAGGCCTGACAAGGCAGCCCAGCTGGGGAAAAGGGATCCAGAGGCAGACAACAGAGTCAGACAGCCCCTACTCCCATTGTTACAGGACCATTATATTGACCAAGTCAAACATCTGCTACATATATGTAGAGGGTCTAGGTCCAGTTCATGCGTGCTCTTTTGTTGGTGGTTCAGTCTCTGTGAGTCCACATGGACCCAGGTTAGTTTACTCTGTAAGTCTTCCTGTGGTGTCCATGACCCCTCCAAGCTCCCTCTATTCTTCCTCCTACTCTTCAACAAAATTACCCCAGCTTGCCCTATTGTTTGCCTGTGGGTCTCCTCATTTGTTTCCATCAGTTGCTGGATGAAGCCTCTTAGAAGACAGTTACGCTAGGCTTCTTTCTGCAAGCATAGCAGAGTATCATTAATAGTGTCAATGTTTGGCTCTCTCTCATGGGGTGGGTCTCAAGTTGGGCCAGCCAATGATTTGCTGTTCTGTCAATCTCTGCTCTATCTTAATCCCTACACTCCTTTTAGGCAAGATAAATTTTGCATCAAAGGTTTTATGAGTGGGGTAGTGTCCTCTTCCCTTCACTGGAAGCTCTGCCTAGCTACAGGAGGTGGCTTCAGGCTCCTTAACACCCCTCTTCCCCAGCTACTAGGAGTCTCAGTGGGAGTCATCCCCAGAGACTCCCTGAGCCTCCCTGTCCTGGAGATGCCCCACCCATTTCCTGTCTCTCTCCCAGTCCTCTTCCCCTATCCTGCACTCTCTCCCTACCTGTTTCCCTTCTCAACCCTTCTCTCACTCAGTTCCCGCCCTCCATCTAATTCAGATGTCAATTTTATTTCTTCTCTGAGTGAGATTCAAGCATCCTCCCATGCGTCCTCCTTGGATTCTTTGGGTCTATGGATTGTAGCATGGATATCCTGTGCTTTATGGCTAAAATCCACGTACAAGTGAGTACATACCATGTATATCTTTCTGGGTCTGGGTTACTTTACTCAGAATGATCTTCTAGTTCTATAAATTTGCCTGAAAATTACATGATTTCCTTGTTTTTAATAGCTGAGTAGTATTCCACCGTGTAAATGTATCACATTTTATTTAATCCATTTTTCAGATGAGGGACATATAAGTTGTTTCCAGTTTCTAGCTATTACGAATAAATATGTTATGAATAAGTTGAGAAAGTGTTCTTGTGGTATGGTGAAACATCTTTTGGGTATATGCTCAGGGGTAGTACAGCACTGTCTTTTTTTCTCCTAAATTTTTTATTTTCTTTTTAAAAAATTATTATAATTTATTCAGATTACATCCTGGTTGTTATCCTCTCACTTGTATCTTCTAGCTCCCATCTCCCATCCCTCTTCTGCCCTATTCCCCTCCCTAGGCCTCTGATAGAGAAGACCTCCTCCCCCACCATCTGGCCACAGTCTATCAAGTCTCATCTAGATAGCCTGCCTCTCTTTCCTCTGTGTGCCTACTGGGCCTCCTCACCAAGAGGGAAGTGATCAAATTAGGGGCACCAGAATTCATGTCCGAGGCAGTCTCTGCTCCTCCCGTAACCCTGGAGAATGAGCTGTCCATTGGCTATATCTGAACAGGACCTGTTGGCCTGGTCTCTGTTGCCAACAAGTGAAAGAAAACTATGCAACTGCTCTTTCTTGAGAGATTGGTAACCATATGCTTGCCCTATCAGTAGCTGAAACCATGTAGTAAAGAAAGCATCAGCAAAGAGTGATGAGACCAATCTAACAAGCACCTCTAATAAGAATGATCACCATTCCCACCCAGGTTTGGTCCAACCTTCTAGAAAGCATAACATATATAATAACCATTTGATCATTCATGTGTTCATTCACTCATTCATTCTAGTGGAGATTGAAAGCAGAGCAATATGCATACTAAGTAATGCCTCTATCACAGAATTAAATTCTCAGCCTCTTTTTATGTTTGAGTCATTAAAATACCCAATCGGTCCTTGAACTTATGAAACTCATGTCTCAGACTTTAAAGTAAATGTTCTGCACTAAAATGCCACAATACATTCCACAAAGCCCTGGGCCACCTTAACTTAATCCATGAACAGACTACATAGGAAAATATGTCTTACTGCTTTAAACTGGAGATGGGTAGCTTGTGGGACAAATTTCTCTTGTTAGCATGACCAGAGGTCTTTACATTTCGAGCACCAACCTGAGCAGTTACTGCTCACTTCTGTGTGATTCAGCCACCCATACCCTCCTCGGTGCTGAGAAAACATCATTTTTGTCACACAGCACACAGCACACAGCAGAGCTAACACCAGAAACCAATTCCAGAAGACAGGGAACTGGTGCCGAGCAGTCTACAGTGATTTTTCAGGAATCAGATGTTTGCATTTGAATTTGAGAGTATAGATTCACAGACAACATATGTGTCTTGGTGTCCACTTGGTTTGTCTTTGTTAATATAGAAAAAGATAGTTATGAATCAGAGTTGAAAGATGATCACTGTGAGATTTGTGGGATAAATTTTGATGAATATCTGGGCTTTGAGAGAGTTTTTATTGATGAAGCAGAGTTGAGCCCATACCAGCTGGTGGCTTGTTAGTACCAGAAAAATACGGCATATTCTTAATTTAAATTGTTATTTTTTTACCTTAAGAGAATTTTTTTGATTTACACCAAAGCAATATTATGATTACAGTCTGTAAATATGTGAGCTTTGTAAGGGTTTGCATGTACGTGTGATATGGTGTGTGTTCAAGCATGCATGTGCTTGTATGTGTGTGGGTACATGTGTACACATAGGTGCATATGTACTTGTGACTCATATGTGGAGGGTCGAGGTTGACATTAGAGTCTTCTGTGTTTAATTTCCATCTTAGCTGTTGCATTGGAGACTTGATTGAACTCAGAGCTGATCCCTGTTAGTCCTGCTACCCAGCTTGCTCCTCAGATCTGTCGCCTAGGCCTCTTGAGAGTTGGGATTGCAGGAGTGTGTCATACCCTCATGGAGGGGGAATCGGAGATTCCATCTGCACCACCTATATGGTAAGCACTTTACTTGATGAGCCATTTCTCAGCCCTGAATCTTATAATTTTTTTCAAATCTTATAATTTTTAGTGCAAAGATGGAACATTTTAGGACATTTGTCTTTGAGTATGGAAAACTTCTTTTTATCAATTTATATGTCTGCATTATGGTAGGGAGAGGACTTGATTTATATCTTGTGAACTGATTGCATCTGATGCAGTTTAGGGATTTTGATCTTTGTAGCATTGTTATACCATATATTTTATGAAATCAAATTGATTTTATTTGTTTATTTATTTTGGCCTATTTCTTCCTTTAATAGTATAACAAAATTCTTCTGCTTTAAGTTCTATTTTTATCTGTAATGGATGATAATGCATGGGATGATTCTAGAGTTTTTCTGATTGTATCCATTTACTGTTAAAAGACTGAATGGTTGCTCTCCAGAGATAGAGAAATACTCAGACGTGTTTTGTGTTATAGTTTAATATCCATGTCATAAGAACTGCCAAAATCAATCTTCAATTTGCAATTACCTTGGAACTGAGGCACTGGTTTGTGAAAAATCTGTTTTGGTTTAGGTAGCTCTATCAAATACAACAATGGTAGATTAATACTTGCTCCTGGTATATTATTTATCTATTTCTTTTAAATAGATACTGGTGTACAAAATTTGTTGTCAGGAGACTTGAGGTTTAATTCCAAGCTTGCCTTGAGCTTACTTTGGCAAACTTCTTAGCCTCTGTGTATCTTGGAATTTACATTAGTTCCTCCTGGAGCATCTTGGAGACTCCACTCTTCCCCTCCTTGCTTTATGCTATTGTACATAACAGACTTGCAGTGGCCTTGGTGGACTCCGAATGTCATGAGACTGGTAAAGTTAAAAAAGAGAACGGCTATGAGAACTGTCTCAGTTCATTTGGAAACTGGGAACAATTTAATTCATGATAAAGCAGTACTACTAGAAACAACTGAGATTCCCTACGTGGGCACACAAGGCCTGGGATAATGAAATGAAGTTGGGTAATATGTGACCAAGAGGATTGTGATGATGGCAAGTGGGTGGATTCTCAGAAGGGGCAGTGCTGAGAAAATTCACATTTGATGGACAATGCTCAGACAAGTGATGATGTATAGGCCTAGGCTTGGATAAGTGGGTGCAAAGAGACTAGAGGACCAGCATCTTGTCACATGAGAATGGATCAGAGAGGCATGTGATAAAAACACAAGAAACATTTTAGCTTCATGTCTGTGGGCTTGAGAGATGCCCAGCTCTATGTCAGAGATGTCAAGTTTGCTGTTGGAAAAGTATTAGCTCCAAACTCTGCTAGCTTTAGGTGACATTGTGTCTAAGAGTAGGCATGTGTTCTTTTGAGTGGAAAGATGAAGGGAAGAGTTATTTCAACTACTAGGACCCTTAGCTACCATGGATTCTTATGAAATACTAATGGTATATACTCACTTATATCTGCATACTAGCCCAAGGGACATGTCCCATGAAAGCCTTCACTTACCAGGAAACTGGGACAGAGGGCTCTATTGGGACTCTAGATGAGAGAAGCATGGGAGAATAGCAAAGTAGAAGGATCTAGAGGGTCCTAGAAACCTACAAGTAGAACATTATGATAGACAGATTTGGGCCCAGGGGTCCTGCTCAAACTAAGGCACCAGCCAAGGACAATACAGGTGGTAAACTTTAAACCCCTACCCAGATCTAGCCAATGGACAGAACATTCTCAACAGTTGAGTGGAGAGTGGGGTATGACTTTCACACGAACTCTGGTGCCTCACATTTGACCATGTCCCCTGGAGGAGGAGACCTGGTGGCACTCAGAGGAAGGATAGCAGGTTACCGAGAAGAGACTTGATACCCTATGAGCATATGCAGGGGGAGGAAATTCCCCTCAGGAACAGTCATAGGGGAGGGGAATAAGGGGAAAAGGGGAGGGAGGAATGAATGGGAGGATACAAGGGATGGGATAACCATTGAGATGTAACAAGAATAAATGAATAAAAAATAAAAAAAGACTATTGGTGCTTTATACAAAAATTTTTAGTAGTCAAAAAGAGGGTCAGAAGTATGATAAAGAACTGCTTAGAAGAGATTTAAAAAATGGAAAGGATATGTTTTAGCTAGAATGAGAAAGACGTTTCCTTGGTTACAGATCTTTATATGTGGCAGAATTATGGCAAAAACATTTAAGGAAAATTACTTGATTGTTAGGAGGTATCAAGATTTCCCAACAAATATTCCATTGCATAAAAATGAATTGGGCACCAGCTATGCTCAAAGGTTTAAACCAAGTGCTTCTGGGTATATTAAAATTATGCTTCATCATTCTCATCTCGGAGAAGTCCATGGTAGAGTAAAATAGACAAAAATGCAATAACCAGAAGTTTAAGTGACAAGAGCAGAACGCCGTGGTGTTTTCTTCCCTCCAAGATCCAGACCAGTAGAGAAAGGTGATGGGTAGAATATGCCTAGGTCTACAGATTGCCTTTGTCCTAGTACATAAAGGTTAGATTGACGTGCATACAGCTTGAAATAGATCTCAGTGAGCAATTGACATTAATGTCCCAAATTAGAGTTATACTCTTAGCCACACAGTGACTCTGGATTCAAAGTGCAGAAAGCTTGCTTCCAAAAAAGAAATGAAGGGGGGGGGGTCTTTTATTTTTATTTTTATTTATACATATTATTAATTTATTCATGTTACATCTCAATTGGTAGCCCATCTCGTGTATCCTCCCGTTCCTCCCTCCCTCCCATTTTCACCCTACTCCCCTCCCCTATGACTGTGACTGAGGGGGACCTCTTCCAGACCCTGTATATGCTCATAGGGTATCAAATCTCTTCTTGGTAGCCTGCTATCCTTCCTCTGAGTGCCACCAGGCCTCCCCATCCAGGTGATGTGTTCAAATATGGGGCACCAGAGTTTGTGTGAAAGTCAGATCCCACTCTCCACTCAACTGTAGAGAATGTCCTGTCCACTGGCTAGATCTGGGTAGGGGTTCAAAGTTTACTGCACATATTGTCCTTGGCTGGTGCCATAGTTTGATCAGGACAAGGCTGAGTCTTTCCTGACTTACTCTGGGATGGAACAAATGAGATGGGGCAAGGGAGGAAGGGAGGGAGGAAGAGAGGGAGAGAGGGAGAGAGAGGGGGGGGGAGAGGAGGGAGGGAACACACACAGAGACACACAGAAACACAAACAGTCAGTCAGACAGACAGATAGACAGACACACACACACACACACACATACACATGCATGCACACATGCGGACACTCCTTGTTATGGAAAGATTCATCAGTGGTATAGAGGAAAACTTTCAATAGATAAAAGATAACCACACAAGAAGTGAAAAAGGACCTGCAAAGTATCAAAGAAGCATCCAGACTTCCTGGGGAAAGGAAGTATCACCTAGGCCAGAGAAGCAGTCAGGCACAGTTGTGGCAGGGGGATGTCTGATGTGGCTTTCCTGCAATGACAACTTTGTACTGGTGTGGAGAACAGCCTGCTTGTGAGAGGAGGTGTGTGAGCACTGAGAGCATCAAAAGGATATGGACACCACAAGAAGATGAAAACAGAAACAGAGACAAGGTAGGAAGCATTGAGGAAATGCTTCTGAAGGGAGGAAAAGGAAACCTTTAGAAAAGTAAGCCTGTGAATTCAAAAGTGGGCTGCAAGTTCTCCGGATAGTGGGCACACTGCTGTGTTATTAACCCCTTTAGGTCTTCCTTGGTATTCTCAACTGCAAAATGAGAGAGTGTGGGCAGTTAGGCTTCCATAGTCACTCATTTCATGGTTAGTCTTGTTGGGAGTAGCTATTATATAAAACCGGAAAGGCGAAGAGCAGGGCAGATGTGTGGCCTTGCTCCTGAACACTTGGAAGGTGCAGAATGTAGAGGCTGTAAGTAGCTAGCCATCAGATCTGGCATGAGGTTTGTGGAACCTCTCCAGAGAAGTCTTGAGAGCATAGCATGCAGACTGGTCGTGGACGAGGAAGTGGCCAAATTAATATTCCTCTGGCCATTAGTGCCCAGATCCAGACAAAAAGCACCCAGGCCCTACCACAACGACCTCAGAACCTGCAACGGAGAGCTCAGGCGAAAACCAGATGAAGCTGACCTGAGGTACGTCGTCACAATCCCAAGTGGACTCATTCCCATGCAATCTCGTCTTGAGGGTTGGACTGATGTTTATCTTCTACACTGCAGCTGGTTTAAGTCCTGGAAACATGTGGAACAATGTCTCTAGTGCCCCAAATTCAGAAACTAGCTTATGCTTTGGGATAATGCATACCGAGAGCAATGCTTGACCTTGAGTGCCCTGGATTCCCCAGCAGGATCAGCCTTTATTACTGTAAGTTGGTGAGATTTATTACACATTTTTATCTAAAATTAAAAAAATGAAAAATATCCCTAATTGCTCTTATCCCAAAGAGAGGGGAAATGGGACTTTGTGTAGGGAACCCAGCCCAGAAAATAGTTATTTTCAAATCAGACAGGCTTGATGGACTTCCAGTATGAATGGTTGCCCAATTTAGCTCAGTCACAAACAAATAACAATAGCTTATTAATATGTAGCACTCCAGAAGTTCTGATCTTACTTTACAGTCCACTCACTCATTTATTCATTGAGCTATTCTCTTAAGTCCTGTATTAGGAGCTAAGGATATAATGGTGATCAAAAGAGCTAGAATTTCTATTTTGAGGAGTGGGTTTGGCTTAGAGTAGACATAGGCAGGGCCAGGTTTGAGAGAATCTTGCAGAGCCGTAGTTTCACTTGTTGACTCCGTTCAGAACTGTGAGTTGCTACAGCAGTTTCGAATCAAACCAAGAACCCCCGACTCTGCTTTCCAGCCTCATTGTGTATAGGTTACAATCCCTGGCTCATTCTCTGGAACTTTTTACTTTACTTCTAGTCTTTTACCTTGTGAATGCCAGTCATGCCTGCAGGTCCAGCTCCACTGTTAATTTTGCACTAATCTATGTGCGATGAATATGCTTAGCCCCAGTGAGTGCCTCTCCCCCATGACTACACCAGTTCATTCTTCATTGTTTCTGTAATAACTGCATGAGCTGGCTTTAGGGTCATAGCCTGGCTTAGTGCTGACCTCACTCTGCTCTGAGGCTCATAACTACTTTATCTAAGAGCTGTAGCAAGCTATTTTAGTATAAATTACTAATAAGGTGTGCTGCTGCACATAACTTAAGCCCAGATTATACAGCTCAGAGTTGTGCTCTTTGTCATCCTTGTCACCTCTGAGACTTCACTAAGGGCCTTGGCAGATGTCCTCCTGTGCTCCTCTGTTTCAGTTCCCCTTAAATTGTCATTTTAGTCCTGGTTTACATTATGACGTCCTTGTGGTAAACTGTGTTTGGCCTTATAATATGTATCCAATAAATCTGCAGAAATAAAAAGAAAAAAAGTTTAGATGACCAAGAACTGACAGGAGGAAGAAAAAATCACATTCTTGAGATGCGTATAAAGTAGCCAGGAGTTGCACTGCTCTGAGAAGAAGGGTCTTTAGTATCTCATTGCTGGCAAATGTGACCACAGTGACAGTCCCCAGGTGCTTGGAAGGGGCACTCTAGATACGGTCAGACTCAGTCTGGCTGACACGGCAGTGAATTCTCTTCCTGTGGGCTAGCAACTTGAGTCCTTTGCTAAGCGACTGGTCCTCGCATCATTCTCAGGGTGTGGAGTTCAGCTGAGGAAGTGTGGGCCACAAGGAACTTGACTGGCTAGCATGGCCAGCCTTCTGTGAAGACAGACTTCAACTATTGTGGGGAAGCAGGGGAACACAGGGAAACGGAAGCAGCAAGTGACTGCTGGGATGTGGAGTAGGACCAGACGAGAGAAGGGCTTTGGGAGGCTGATTGGAAAGTAAGCTCTTTCAGCTAAGTTCAACTCTTTTATTTTCTGGGATTTTTGTTCTTTCAGGGGCCTCAGACACAGATCAGCAGCACCAGATGTATGATTTCAGCTCTCCAAATTAGGGAGTCACCAAATGAACCTGGTTCCAGAAGACAACAGCCCTTGTAGAAAAACTGGAACCCTTCAACAAGCAAAGCATTTCTGCTTTTTTTTTTTTTTTTTTTTTTTTTAGCATCCCTCTCTGTGACTAGCAGTGTCAATACCCTGTCATTGTAAGCTGACTGGGCTGCAGCCATATGCTTGGTTCTTTCTGCAGCTCCTCAGACACACCCACTGCACCACTGCCTGCTGAGGAGCCTTTCCTACAGAATAAGCAGGCTAAATGCTGCATTGCAGCAAATTCACTCGCTGAGCCCAGAGATCTGGCAATCCCTCTGTTTACATGATCATCTGTTCAAGACGGCCTGGAAGCCAGGAAACTGTGCACAGATGCAATGGAACCAGGGGCCCTTCTTGTACCAACAGGTACAGCTATGTACATATGCAAAATATATAGCATGTATGTTATAGTTGGCTGGGTTTTGTAGACTGCTTAGGGTGGCAGGAAAGATAATCATCCATTGTTTACATCTCCAAAGTGAAAGTGTCAGCTCAGAAGTGAAGTGTTGGTCCTTCGTGTTTAGTTATGCATTGGACCAGGAAAAGAGTGTGTATCTTGGTTTGTTCCAGAGAGGCATGAGATTTTAGGAAATGGCTAGAACAGTGCCACTCCAACAGCTAGCCAGAGTGCATTTAGAACCCTCGTGTGGCACAAATTAGCACAAACTGGTCAATGTTAATTTGGTACCTGCTGTGTACAGGATATTATTCTGAACGATTCTGAGAGAAGGCAGAGGAGTTAGTCCTCGAATGCACAATTAAGGAAAAGGAGTAGGTTCTAACGAAAGCTGAGTGTTGAGAATTTAGCATGGGTATATGAACAGAGTTCATACTCCTGGGTTCCTGTGCCTGAAAGTGTTGTGTGAGCTGTAAGCCAATTCAGGAGCATGCATTAGGGCTATGTATGAGTCATGGTGGTAGAAATGCAGAGCAAGCATTTCAGCCATACCCATGGCTTGGGATTCTTGCCTGCCCATCTCTGAAAACTAATGCCACATCCTGTATCTAGGGAACACTTGGAAAGGTGACTTTCAATGATCATGAACTTAAGAAGAAACCTGGATTTCCTCAGAGATTCGGCCTTATCTTTTCAGCAATAAGGTGCCCTTGTTTATAATTTATTTGAGTTTGTGTTGTGTTATATGCAAGATGGTAGGTTGAGGAGGAAAAGCATGTGTATAGGAAGAAAAATCACACAACTAAAAGGAGTAGCAGAAACTAAACCAAGGTTGGGAGCTCAGGAGTCTCATCTTTTTCTGCACTAAGCTCTTGTTATTTGATACATGCCTTTGGAGACTTGTTTTAGATAATTTTTTTGTCTCAGATGACAAATGACAAGTCCTTTTTGTCATCTTTGAAATTCAAGATTGTAAACTTGAAGAGACGCATGACTGAAAACTATACAGAGAAAAATGTCTATGAATGTCTACCTTGAAAAGCCAAGGTTATTTGAATTTCAGTCCAAGGCCATCTGGTTCCTTGAGTCAGCTTCTGTTAGCCACTGTACTGTAAGAAGTCTTCTGTGAATATCATTATGACTTAGACTACTTGTATCTCAGAGGATCCATGCACACACATGTCTCTGAGACACCTGAATTGCTCAGAGAAAGGGTATATACATAAGCATGTTTATTGAATATTGCTAGGATGCTTTTGAGTGTTTTCTGGAAATGCTATTTGGAAGAAAAGCAAGGCCTGTATCAGGACAGTCACCATTTAATTTACTGAGAAGATGGGAAAGCTGATGGAAAAGGTAGAGAAAAAAAAAAAAAAGAATGTATATTGCAGCCAAGTCAACATGTGACACTGCCTTTCCTTTACAAGAATACTTAAATGTTTTAAGTGATAGAAAAATTACAAAGCACACACCTTCATCTGAAGAGATTTTCTTGCCAGATATATTTCTATTTCACCTTATTTTTGGAGAACCATTCTTCCATTTCAATATACTTTTAGTAACCAACCTAGAGTGACAGAACTGGAGCAAGTGTTGGCGTGGAAGAGACAGATGTGTAGGATGTCTTGTTGGCTGTTGTGGTGGATAATGAACTTTGCTTTCCATTCAGTAGTTCAGTTCAGCTTCAAAAGACTCAGCACAGAGAATATGGCTTCTTGTTTCTACATTGTATAAAGAGCAATTTCTAAGTCTGAAGCCGGTAAGAGGCAAAAATTAAGAGGATCTTGAGCAGGGCAAATTCTCTGGAAATAATGCAGAAACTTTACCCCAAATCCAGTTCTCCAAGAATGATAAACTGTATCAATACAAATGCAATTTTCCCAAATAACACTTGGCTATGTAACAGGTCAAAACTGTGTGCTGCTCAGAAGTTAATAATAAAAGTCCTATATATAAGCAATGTAAAGAATAAGGCCAAGGTTATAAACAGAAAAGAATCAATGCCTTTTATTGAACTTATTTCTAAGGAAAAATATGACACCTAGAGTGTCACTGCCTTTTTATTGGTGTAACATTGCAAAAAACCCATTATAAGAAAATTAAACTAAAATGCTGAACACCTGGATGCCAAAACAGAACTGGCAAGCAGAAAGGGCAAATATTAGGCCTTTGTCTGCAGATGCTGTGGCTGCCAGGATCCTCTGCCTCTTGTTACAATGACCATCCACCCACACTCTTCAGTCCTATTTCCCCTCAGTATGTATGAGTCTGCTCATCATCTTCATACAGAGGAGCAGAGCCCACAAATAACCTCATGCTATGGAGGAGAAGCACATGCTATTGGAATCATTATTCCTTGATATGTCTGAAATTTTCACAAAGGCCTTTGTTTTAGAGTGCTCCTACACTACTAATTTACAAAATGTTGTAAGATTATACCACCTACAAATCAATTACTTGTTATTAGCCTGCTTTATGGGTTTGACAGTATTTATCTAGATGAGGCATATTTCCAGTGTTTACCTAGTGCTCTTCCCTGCCCTAATCATCCATCTTTCCCTCCTTCCTTCTTTCCCTTCTTTCCTTCTCTTCCTCCCTTCCCTTCCTTCCTTCCTTCCTTCCTTTGTAGCAAAATATTTGAGACTGGGTAACTTATACAAGGCTAGAGATTGGGGACTGAGAGATGGCTCAGTGTTTAAGAATGTTTGTTGTTTTTCTAGAGGTTGATTTCCATGTTGCTCACAAACACCTGTAACTCTAGCCCCAGGGTATCAAAGACCTTATTTGGCCTCCATAATCACCTGCATTCATAGTACACACACACACACACACACACACACACACACACACACACACACATTTAAACCTTTAAATTTTGGTTTTTATCATTTTGGAATTTTATCCTTTGGAAACATAAGACCAAGATCAAGGCACTAGGAGGCTTGATGTCACCAAGCGCCTCTGTTTTAGCCTCAAAGATGGTGTTCATTGCTCTGTCTTCACACAGAGGAAGGCAGAAAGACTAAAAGGGCCTTGGGAAGTCGTTATAGCTCCTTTATACAGTATCTAGTCAACTTGTGAAGGCTCTACCCTCATGATCTAATTAGCCGTTAAAGATCCCAATCTTAATTCATTTGAGAATTTCATATATGATTAATTTATTTACATTATTTCCACCCTTGCTTTCTTCTTTCCAATTCATCCCACTCCTCTTAATTTATACATTGAAGGGGAACAAAGGAGACTAAACAAAATCCTGTCCACTGCAGGTTCTGGTCATTATTTCTTTTGAATACTAAGTATAGAGGATTTATACTAGCCTCGGAAGCTTTCATCTGGACATGAGTGGATATCTATTCTAAGAATTCAGTAGACTATGCTCAGGACTGGTCCATGTGTCAGACATGCTAGGATTTCTTGAGGGATTTTTTTTTTCATCTGGTTTTTGGTGAGGAAACCCTCTGTACCTATTAGTCTGCATTCAAAAGGGGAAATAGAACACAATGCAATATGAAGGGTGACATCATTGGCCTTTGGGGTGGAAAAGATCCCAACATTTTGTAGGAAAAATAGCTAGCAGAAGAGGCTTCATTAAGTAAGTGACACTTGAGCCATTTGTGTAAACTGTTCAGTATCCTGACAACTAGGATGAACAGGGGGGGGGGGATATAACCAACAGAAGAACAGAAAGAAATGACATGAGGCATGTGATGTGGGTCATGTTTGGAAACATGAATGGTCAAAGCTAAAATCATTGGGTTTATTGACATTGCATTGGATCTGAGGAACAGGAAATAAATTGGTGGGTAATAAGATTCATTAAAAGCCATATAGCAGGATGGGATAGCATTAGAATTATACTTTAGAATTATTTCCAAAAGAGTGCATGAGATATATCAATAAGGTAGAACAATAAGAAACATTAGTTGAAGGGTTATTATAGTTTTCTTTTATGTGACATCAGAAAGAGTAGAAACAATAATAGGGAGATTATTGCAAAATTGTCCATAGATTTAGTGGCCATTTTTGAAAGTGGGCTGCTGAATCTTCTACTGATCATAAAAGATTAAGAAAGGAAAAAAAGTAATGCTAATTAATTCAATTTAGAGGGGTTGAGGGAATGTTGAAGATGAAGAGGCCACTGGAGGGCACTCCCTGTGCTTAAAGACATCCTTCTACCTTCTCTTCTTCGGAGTCATTTCCTTTTTTAAAAATAGTTTTATTTTTAATTTATTCACTTTACATATGGATTGTAGCCACTTCCCTCATCTCTTCCTGCTTTCATCCTCCCTCCCTCATTCCCCCTCATATCTCTCCTAGTTCTCAGAAAGGGGGAGCCCTCCTTCCCTATCATCTGACCCTCTGCTCAGTAGTTTCAAAGGCTTATATCTGCATTTTCTTATCTTTTGGTCTGTCAGGGCCTTCATAATGCTTAAATTATGTCATGATGTAATTTATTTAATGATAATTTTGATTTTAAATCTCAATGAAGGCATGTCCAGACTCCTAAGAGAAGTAAACACTGCTCGTGTAGTATGTCCACTTCAGCACTAACCTTTGTCAGAAGGCTGTACCTAAGGAAATGTTAAGGAGTTCAGTTCAACACTGCGTTTATTGAGCATCAGGTATTGCATTAGGTAAGATAAGGTGGTTTACTGCTTAGAGAGCAGTGGGAGCTGTAGACACAAGAACAGGCAATTACTGCACTTGGGGAAGGTATTATAAAAGAGAATTGAATAGGGAGAAGGGACTGAGTCAGGAAGGATCCTCAGAAGACTCAAAAGCACTGCATGTGGACCAGTTTTTTTTTTAAAAAGGTTATGTGAAATGACAATCATGCAGAGGAAGAAATTAGGAAAACCACACCCTTCATATTAGCCACAAGCAATATAAAATATCTAGGAATTACTCTAACCAAGCAAGTGAAGGACTTGTTTGAAAAAAACTTTTAATCCCTGAAGAAAGAGATTGAAGATGACATGAGAAGATGGAAGGATCTCCCTTGTTTGTGGATCGGGAGAATCAACATAGTAAAACTGGCCATCTCACCAAAAGCAATTTACAGATTCAATGCAATCCCTATCAAAATACCTACACAAATTTTTAAAAGACATTGAAAGGTCAATTCTCAACCTCATATGGAAAAACAAAAAACCTAGAATAGCTAAAACAATCCTATACAATAAAAGATCCTCCAGAGGAATCTCCATTCCTGCTCTCAAGCTGTACTATAGAACAACAGGAATTAAAACATCCTGGTACTGGCACAGCTATAGGCTGGTTGATCAATAGAATTGAATCGAAGACCCAGAAATGAATCCTCACACATATGGTCACTTGATTTTTGACAAAGAAACTAAACCTATTCAATGGAAAAAGAATAGCATCTTCAACAAATGGTTCTGGTCTAATTGAATGTCTACATGTAGAAAAATGCAACTAGACCCATATTTGTCACCTTGCACAAAACTCAAATCCAAGTGGATTAAAGACCTCAACATAAAACCAAAGACATTAAATCGATTAGAGGAAAAAGTAGGGAAGAGCCTGGAACACATTGGCACAGGAGACAACTTCCTGAACAGAACACCAACAGCCCAGGCCTTAAGGCCAACAACTAACAAATGGGACCCGATGAGGCTGAGAAGCTTCTATAAGGCAGGAGACACTGTCAATAGAACAAGGCAACAGCCTACAGTCTGGGAAAAGATCTTCACCAACCCTACATCTGACAAAGGTCTAATATCCAAAATATATAAAGAACTCAAGAAATTAAACACCACCAAACCAAATAACCCAATTAAGAAAGGGTCTCAGAACTAAACAGAGAATTCTCAACAGAGGAATACTGAATGGCTAAGAAATGCTCAATGTCTTTAGTCATCAGAGAAATGCACATCAAAATGACTCTGAAATTCCATCTTACACCCATCAGAATGGCTAAGATCAAAAATTCAGGTGACACCACATGCTGGTGTGGATAGGAGAGAGTGGAACACTCCTTCAATGCTGGTGGGAATGCAAACTTTGGAAATCTATCTGGCGCTTTCTCAGAAAACTAGGAATAGGGATTCCTTAAGACACAGCTATTCCACTCCTTGGAATATACCCAGAGAATGCTCCAGCACACAACAGGGGCATATGCTCAGCCATGTTCATAGCAGCCTTATTCATAATAGCCAGAACCTGGAAATAGCCTAAGTGTCCCTTAGAAGAAGAATGGATAAAGAAACTGTGGTACATTTACACTATGGAATCCTACTCAGCTATTAAAAACAAGGAATTCCAGAAATTTGTGGACAAATGGATTGAACTAGAAATGATCATAATGAGCGAGTTAACCCAGAAGCAGAAAGACTCAAATGGTATATATCTGCATACTAACCCAAGGGGCATGTCCCATGAATGTTTTCACTTACCAGGAAAGTGGGACAGAGGGGAGGACATCCTATTAGGACTTTAGGTGAGAGAAGCACGGAAGAATGGGGAAATAGGAGGATCCAGAGGGTCCTAGAAACCTACAAGAATAACATTATGATGGGCAGGTCTGGGCCCAGGGGTCCTGCTCAAACTATTGCATAAGCCAAGGACAATATGTGCAGTAAACTTCAAACCCCTACCCAAATCTAGCCAATGGACAGAACATTCTCCACAGTTGAGTGGGGAGGGGACTGACTTTCACACAAACTCTGGTGCCCCATATTTGATCATGTCCCCTGTATGGGGAGACCTGATGGCACTCAGAAGAAGGATAGCAGGCTACCAAGAAGAGACCTGATACCCTATGAGTATATACAGGGGAAAGAGGTCCCCCTCAGTCACTGTCATAGGGGAAGGGAATAGGGTGAAAGTGGGAGGGAGGGAGGAGTGGGAGGATACAAGGGATTGGCTAACAATTGAGATGTAATATGAATAAATTAATAAATTATTAAAAAATCAAAATACAGACATCACCTAAAAATAAAATAAAAAAGGTATGTGGTAGAGAAACAGTAATGTATATGAGTGGTATAGTTGGTCTTTGGCAAAAGATCTAACATAAAGGGAGGAAATAATAATGAGAGAAACATGTACATAAAGGCAGAAAGAGAGGGTGATATTTACTATTTATTATTATTATAGATTTCAGTACTGGGACTTGAACTTAAGGTTTTGTATGTATTATGTAAATGCTTTACCATTGGGCTATGTATTCTAGGCAGGGTATACCAAGATGCTCAGGCCGGCATTGAACTTGGGCTTCTCCTGTCTCACTTTCCCCAGCATCTGAGATTACAGGCCTGTAATCTGATCTTGGCCTATTTACATTTTTATTTTTTGTGGCATGTATGTGTCTTGACGTACTAGTAAGAGATGGCCACAAATATTATTTCCCTGAGTACATTTTAAAGTGCAATCCACTTTCAATCATGTAGATGACATCATCTTTCTTTAATCTACATACAGAGGTTTCTGAGAAGTTATCTAATGAATATTAGCTATTAAGTTGTTTTTTCATTAACAGATTCCTGGTTAACCCCTAACTTTCCTGAGAGGAAGTGTACTACAGAAAGAGGAGGAGCATATGAGTCACCTTCAGCCTTTTGGATAATGAGTCAATTATTAACTTTAGAACTGCTCACGGCATTTTTCTGTAGACTCCCCACCTCATGCAGAAAATCTTATCTCACGGTGCTGTGTTAGAAACAAAGCTGGAAAATATTCAGTGACATGGAATGGAAATGCACAAAATAGCCACTTTGATTTCCCTGAAAACTTCTGAAGAGGTGGGTAGCTTAGAAAGCTTTTTGCCTCTCAAAGGCAAGAGTGAAGATCCTATGCTGGAAAAGGAAAAAGGTTGTCTGAGGCCCAGCAAAGGGGAAAGAAAGATATACTGAGAACAGTTTTGGATCACAAAGTGTTAGTTGATATGTAACCATTTGCTGAAAGGACTCAATGATTTTCCCCACTTGGAGCTTGTTACTGGAGGCCATCTAACACAGAGGAGAGCCCAAGTCTAGAGTTCACTGTACTTGATAATAATAAATGGAGTTTTAGTTTATATTAAAATATGTTCGTTCTATCTATCTATCTACCTACCTATTATCTTCTATCTACCATCTATCAATCATTTATCTGTCTATAAGTTATCTATCTATGATCTATGTATCTATGTATTTATCATATCTCTCTATATCATATCTATCTATCTATCTATCTATCTATCTATCTATTATTTCTATCTGTCTTTTTATCTACATATCTATCATCTATATCTATCTACCTACCTAAGAACCTATCTTCCTATCACCTATCTGTCTATCATTTATATCTGTCATCTATCTTTAATCTATCTACCTATGTATCTATTCATCATCTATCACCTACCTATTGTTATCATCACCATCTATTATCTATTTATCTATCTATGTTTAGGGGCACACATGTGGAGGCTGAAGAATAAGTTGTTGGAGTCAGTTATTTCATTCCACTATGTAGGTCACAGGGTTTGAAATCAGGTTGTCAGGTTTAGTGGCAAGTGCCTTTACCTGCTGAGCATCTCATCGGCACAGTTTTGGCTTACCTTAAAATGCCTTATACATTCAAAGGTTTTGCCTATTTGTTTTTGGCAGCATTGGAGAAAACATCTTTCCTATCTTGGTGAGTGTACAACTCTGAATGTAAATCAATATCTATCATGTCTCATCTCTATCAACCTAAAAACTTCTATCTAGACACAAAAACGTCTTAACCCTTAAGCAACTAAGCTTAATTGTTAAACTAAACTATCTGGTTTTCAACCCCATCAAAGATTTGAGAAAATAAATAGGCAAAGCACTTTGACTGTTACATTTATATAATTCCTAATTGTTTCATGGTCCTTCTTGCTCTATGTAGTTTATTGTATATATGTGTAATATAAATGTATATGTAAAAGTAAAAAAATAATAATTTGGAGAAATGATTTATACAGCAGGCTACTTCAAAATTTTACTCCTATGACAGTGAGATGAAGATGATTATTAAATTATAAAAGTTTTCATTGAATTTTATAAAATAGACAATTTTAAAATTAATGTTATTAATAGAAATAACATTTTTAGTTTTCAGATGTTCAAATCATTAAAATGATCTAAACTGAAGTTAGTTACTCTGTGAACAGTTTCAGAAGTTGCAGAAGTATGCAGGCCACCATGAAACCAAGTCTCCGCAATGCTACTGTTTGAGTATCTTTCCCACACCTCCCTAAGCCAAGCACAGTATGATCAGTAAGTGTACTTCTGAGTACTTATCTAGATGCCATTTAGGGGTAGATGTCCCTCTCTGATCACTTGCAGCCCTCCAGAATATATGCATCATATATGTGTAACCCTGGATGGTAATTGCTTACGGTTCTGCCTCCCACCCCTACTCAGGAGAAAAACAGAGGTAAAGACTGCGTTTTCTTACACCTTTAGTTCAGAAGATGCCTGGACAAGACAGACAATAAAATGGTGCCACTAAAATGGAGCCTTTTGGCTCCAATCCTGCCCCTAGTGTGAATGTCTCACATCCTGGTCTGCTTTTCTTTTCCCAGCTCATTTTTCTTTGCATAGTTTGTAGCTGTCACTTCATAATGTATATGGTCCTGTGTAGGCAGATACATAGCTAATGAGCTTAGTAGGCCTTTAGAGACCCACGTCTGGAGGATGGGCTTGTCTTCCGTCTCTGCTCTGCAAGGCTGGATGGGGGTGGTGCTGCCTTTTGGCTTTGAAATAGTCCATTATGCACAGTCCATCCATCCTCATTGACCATTGAGCACAGGCACTCCCTTTTCGTTAACTGGAAAAGATTAGTTAGGATTTTGCTCTTCTAGAAAAGCCACTGTCTGCTGAATAGGATTTTTACTCTTTGATCCTAAAATAAGGTTGCTTCTGGCACATTTGCAGGATTGTATGTTTCTTGGCATTCTGGGGCACTGTCGTTGCTAGTCTAGGTCTCCTCTGTTGGAATCTAACACAGCTTGATGCTAAGGCTGTCATCAAGTTCAGTCAAAGAATATTAGCACTGTTCCCCTGGCTACATTTGAGTGTTGACAAATTGTCTTCTGAGGTCCGATTTTGTGGAGACAACTGCTCAGCATTATAACCACCACATTGTGTGTTTCTTTTACTATGAAGAAACTAAAAAAGTTTCCTTTTTATTAGTGTTACCTTAAAGGTGTTGTTTTTAAACTTCAAGGTCTTATGAAATGTTGTCTGAATCTAGTGTTGGATGGATACAGTCAACAACCAGTGTGAATCTCTTGATTTGGGTTTTGCATGGGAAAGAGGGAGGCTACTGTCTAGGATTACTCTCTTTTAATTATCCTGTATCATAAGCAACAGAAATTAGAACCTTTTCCCTCCAAAAGAAAGGCCTGGTCCTGATAAACTGTTCTTCTGCTGAGACCTGTTTTAATGAGATCCACAGCCTTCTGAGTCCATTATGGGAGAGTGTTACTGGGCATGGAAGAAATCATAGTGGTTTTCAGGACTCTTCAAAAATAAAGAGTACAATTTGCTCTTAAAATGTAACCTGCCTCTTTAAACAGACTGAGATAGAGCTGCATTCATGGCTCTAGAAACCTCTCAATGCATATTACTACCGACACATGACAATAACTCCACTTATATATTTAAAGGACTATTTTATGCTTGCATTACATGTTTGGTTTTTCTCAAGACAAGGCAAGGCTGTGCTCTCAGTTCAGGGAGCAAGACTCAGGGCACAGTTATACAGTAAAAATGCATGAAGACTTTTCATTTTGATTGAAAAAATGTTTAGTTATGAGCAGGCATCATTTTTATGAAAAATGAAAGCATTAGGTAAATATACGTGAAATGCAGCCACATTACATCTTTTATGGGACACTTGCTGGTTTGAACTTCAGGCTCTTTTATTTTTTTTCTGAAACAATCAATGTCAATTACTTCAGTAATTATTGCCTTGAATTGTCCTTTCTCCTGTGCTGTAATATAAACAGTGTGGCTCAAAGCCTTGTCTTTGGAAGTGAGGGCCTGGGGCATGACTGGCGTGTGAAGAGACACACTGTTCTGCAAACCAAGTCCTCTTGAAATTGGTATCATGACCTTGTTCACACTTCGGTTTTATGAAACTGAAAAGTTATCGCTTGCTCCCGAGGCTTTTGGGAAGATCAAATGGGGAAAATTTTAGTGAATAGCTTTTGGAAAGACACTTTGCATCAGTGCTGTGAGCAGGCCAAAGAAGCTTGCTTTCTCAGAGAGGAAAACCAGGGCTACAGAAATGACTCAGCAGTTAAGAGCACTGGATGATCTTGTCGATGTTTCAGGTTTGGTTTCTAGCACACACAACTGGTGTCTGTGACTCGAGTTTCAGGGGAGCCAATACCATTTTCTGGCCTGTAAGGGCACCAGGCAGGTACATGATGCACATATATACATTCATATACACAAAATAAAATCTTAAAAAATTAAACCAAAGACATTTAAACACTGACTTCAATTCTTTTTTCCCTTTGAAATGTGTGTGTGTGTGTGTGTGTATGTGTGTATGTGTGTTTAGACAGCGTTCACACTCTGATCCAGTGTGTCTTGAACTCATGGCTTTTCATGCCTCAGACCCTTGAGTACTAAGATTACCATTGTGAGCCACCAAACTCAGGGTTACTTTTCACTTTCAAGTCTGGTTAGATATTAATCAAATTAAAATCCACAATGGTCACAGGACTATTGTGACTGTATTTGCATTTTTAAAATCTAAAACGCCCTGCCTTTAGAATTTTGGAGTAGTACTTGAAAGCCATCAAGAATTTGACATGGAGATTGGACTGAGGAAGAAAACCTATTTTTAAACTAGTTAACTGAGTCCTGAAGTATCTACTGAGTAATTCTTTTTTACTTTGATTTAAATATTGTCTTTATCATATTACTTATTCTTATATGGTTTTAGGGTAATATTTTGTTTTGATATTATCTATTATATATGTGAATTCCTATTTTATTCTTTAGATCATTGTGACTATACAATGATTTATAATAATTATTATATAATTACTCACTTGTTACAGTTTTATAAAAGTCTTATTTTGAGGTAATTTAAAATATTTTCCTTTAATATGAATCTTTCATTTTAAATTTATAAAAAGTTAACACATCTATTGATATTAAACATCTGTTGGTTTTATTTATATATCTAATAATTTATTGAAATAACCTAAAGTAATTTTTGTGATTTTGTTTTTTGGTTATTTGAAAGAGGAAGCACTGAATTTTGAACATTAAAAACTCATTATATTTTTATTATTGTTTTAAGATTTTATAGATTTTTATAGATTGTATATAGATTGTGCATGTTAATTTTATTTCCTGCTACTTTGATGAATTTTTTATTAGCTGTAGGGATTTTATGCTAGAGCCATTATGGCCTTGCTGTTATGGCCTTTTATTTATAGAATCATATCATCTGCAAATAAGAATATTTGACTTCTTCCTTTCCTATTTGCATCCCCTTTGTCTGTTCCACTTGTCTTACTGCTCTAGCTAAAACATTAAGTACTGTATTGAGCAGGACGGAGAGAGTGCACATCCTATTCTATTCCTGCTGACAGTGAAAGTGCTTCAAATTTGTCTCTGCTTAGGAATATGCTGGCTGTAGGATTCCGTTATATTGCCTTTACTACATTGAGAAACATTCCTTGTATTCACAGACCTTCTAGGACTTTTCTCATGAAAGGTTGTTGGACTTTCTTTTCTTTTTTTAAAATTTTATTAATTTATTCATATTACATCTCAATGGTTATCCCCTCCCTTGTATCCTCCCATTTCTCCCTCCCTCCCATGTTCCCCTTACTCCCCTCCCCTATGACTGTGACTGAGGGGGACTTCCCGCCCCCCTGTATATGCTCATAGGGTATCAAGTCTCTTCTTGGTAGCCTGCTATCTTTCCTCTGAGTGCCACCAGGTCTCCTTATCCAGGGGACGTGGTCAAATATGAGGCACCAGAGTTCGTGTGAAAGTCATACTCCACTCTCCACTCAACTGTGGAGAATGTCCTGTCCACTGGCTGGATCTGGGTAGGGGTTTGAAGTTTATGGCTTGTGTTGTCCTTGGCTGGTGCCATAGTTTGAGCGGGACCCCCTGAGCCCAAATCTGCCTATCATAATGTTCTTCTTGTAGATTTCTAGGACACTTTGCTATTCTCTCATGCTTCTCTCATTTAGAGTCCCAATAGGATGTCCTCCCCTCTGTCCCAGTTTCCTGGTTAGTGAAGACTTTCATGGGACATGCCCCTTGGGCTAGTATGCAGATATAAGTGAGTATATACCATTTGAGTCTCTCTGCTTCTGGGTTAACTCACTCATTATGATCATTTCTAGCTCAATCCATTTGTCCACAAATTTATGTAATTCCTTGTTTTTAATAGCTGAGTAATATTCCAAAGTGTAAATAAATGTACCACAGTTTCTTTATCCATTCTTCTACTGAGGGACACTTAGGCTGTTTCCATGTTCTGGCTATTATGAATAAGGCTGCTTTGAATATTGTTGAGCAAATTTTCTTGTTGTGTGCTGGAGCATCTTCTGGGTATATTCCAAGGAGTGGAATAGCTGGGTCTTGAGGAAACCCTATTCCAGTTTTCTGAGATAGCACCAGATAGATTTCCAAAGTGGCTGTACTAGTTTGCGTTCCCACCAGCAATGAAAGAGTGTTCCTCTCTCCCCACATCCTCGCCAGCATGTGGTGTCACTTGAATTTTTGATCTTAGCCATTCTGATGGGTGTAAGATGGAATCTCAGAGTTGTTTTGATTTGCATTTCCCTGATGACTAAGGAGGTTGAGCATTTCTTTAAATGTTTCTCAGCCATTTGATATTCCTCTGTTGAGAATTCTCTGTTTAGTTCTAAGCCCCATTTCTCAATTGGGTTATTTGGTTTGGTGGTGTTTAATTTCTTGAGTTCTTTATATATTTTTGATATTAGACCTTTGTCAGATGTAGGGTTGGTGAAGATCTTTTCCCAGTCTGTCGGTTGTCGCTTTGTTCTCTTGACAGTGTCTCCAGCCTTATAGAAGCTTCTCAGCCTCATGAGGTCCCATTTATTAATGGTTGACATTAAGGCCTGGGCCGTTGGTGTTCTGTTCAGGAAGTTGTCTCCTGTGCCAATGTGTTCCAGGCTCTTCCCCACTTTTTCTTCTAAGTGACTTAGTGTCTCTGATTTTATGTTGAGGTCTTTAATCCACTTGGATTTGAGTTTTGTGCAAGGTGACAAATATGGCTCCAGTTGCCAATATTTTTTCATTAAAAATTTATTATAGTTTATTCATATTACATCCTGATTGTTATCCCCTCACTTGTCTCTTCATATTCCCAACATTTCTCCCTCTTCCACCTTATTTCCCTCCCCTAGACTTCTGACACGGGTGGCGCTGGGTGGTGTGGGGTGCCCAGGGTGGGGTGGGGGCTGTCTGACTACAGCCTATCAAGTATCATCTGGATAGCCTGCATCCCCTTCCTCTGTGTTCTCCTCTCCTACAAGGGGAAGCAATCAAATTGCAGTCCATCAGAGTTCAGGTCAGAGACAGTCCCAGCTTTCCATCCCCCACCCCCATTAAGAATGAGCTGTCCATTGACTATATCTGAACAGGGCATCTAGGTTCTCTGCATGCATTGTCCTTAGTTGGAGCATCAATTTGTTTAGCAGCCCCATGGGGGACCATATCTGTCTGTCTTGATGGTCTCCCTGTGGAGTTTTTGAACCCTCTGCGTCCTTCCATTCCCCCCAGTCTTCCATATAACTCTCAGAGCTCCACCAGGTGATTGGCCAGTGTCTGTCTCAATGCCCTGCTGGGTGGCTGGGTGGAGTCTCTCACAGGAAATCTATGTTGGGCCAAAATCCACTTATAAATACCTGTCTTTCTGGGTCTAGTTACCTAACTCAGGATGATCTTTTCTAGTTCCATCTATTTGCCTGCAAATTTCAAGATTTCCCTGTTTTTAATAGGTGAGTAGTATTCCATTGTGTAAATGTACCATAGTTTCTTTACCCACTCATTGACTGAGGGACATCTAGGTTGTTTCCAGATTTTGGCATTATAAATAAAGCTGCTATGAACATAGTTGAGCAAATGTCCTTGTATGGTGAGGCGTCTTTCAGGTATATGCCCAGGAATGATATATTGGGTGTTGAGGTTGAACTATGCCCAATTTTTCTGAGAAACTGCCAGATTGATTTCTAAAGTGGTTGTACAAGTTTTCACTTCCCCTATCAATGGAGGAGTGGTCCCCTCTCTTCACATCCTTGCCAGCGTGTGGTGTCATTTGAGTTTTAATCTTAGTC